>NW_024885022.1:1016941-1161123 GCF_019232065.1 Centrocercus urophasianus
GCAGCAGTCGAACTGAGGAGCAAGTCTGACTTTCAGCCTCTTCCCCCTCAGTGCATCCCTGCTGCTGTTATCCCAGTCTTGCCCTTCCTTCTCTTGTTGCCCATTAATCCTCACCTCTGCTGCACATTTCCTGGAGAACATGGAGGGAGTCATCTTGAAACTGAAAATCCACTACATGATCCCTCTGGAACTGCTGGCCACACAAGAAAAAGGGCAGCATGCAAGCCCAAAAGGGAGGAAGCCCGTGCCTTTGAGGATGCGTTTCTTGCCGGATTTGAGGTTTTTCCTTCTGCCTCAGGAGGCACTTTCTGAGGAAACTGATGATGAAATGGATGCTGTTGCTCCCTTTGGTCATGCTAAACGTGAAGGGAAGAATCCTATCTTGGGTTTTGGATCAAGCCCTTTGCTATTAGGGTGTGTTTAAAATGGATGATTAAGAAAAGAAGCTGATTTTATCATAGAGCACAAAACTGAAAAGGCATCTGGCTAAAGTGTGAAGGGCAAATGCACATATTGCCCTGACCTGCACCTCTACTTTGATCTGCATGACATTTTCTGCCTCCAGACACTCCCTTCAATGTGTGAGAAATTTTGATCCTGATCTGGCCATCGCAACTGAAATGAGAAGGGGGAAAAAAAAAGATGCCAGCAAAGGAAAAGCTCCATAAAATAGACTATAGCGGAAGGAAATTAAAGATAAGGATTGCTATGAGAGACTCACTGTTGAAATGCACATTGCACTGACAGGGCATTTGCAGCGAGGAATGATAAAAAGGAGGAGGACACATATCCTGCACACATGGGAAGCTGGCAAGCTTTCTTCTCAGCACAGAAAGGAGCTCTGTGTGCTCCAGAAGGCCTGCAGCTCTGTCTCCTGTCGGACTGCCCCAGAATGTGGCCAGGTCTTGTGTCTAGCTGCTTTGTCCCGCCGGCTGCTGTGCATGGTGTGATGAGATGGGAGCACCCACTTCTTACTGGTGTGGGAGCCCTGTGTGACAGCCGCCCGCATGCTGCCCTTCCCCTGATGAGTCTGGAAATCCTCTCCGGTCCTCTACACCCAAGTTAAAAAAGTGCTGATTTAAGGTCTTTCTTCGGATTTGACTGGAGTATCTGGGAGGTTTATTTCCCGTCAAAACACAACAAAAAACCCAAACCACATTTCCAGATGCTACGCTGCTAGTATATCATAAAACAAAGAAAGCAGTAATTTTGTCACAGATGCATATGGTACGGAGCTGGTGGAGACAGGCTGTGGAATCGAAGGCTTCAAAGAGGCCGTGATACAGGCCGTGCAGCAAGCCTGTTTTTTAATATAATTACAGCCAGTTAAAAAACAGAATTTGTATATTAAAAGAAAAAAAACCCTTCCAGTGTTGTCTTCCTGTTAAAAGACAAAAAGCAGTTTTTAAATAGAAGATGTTGAAAGTTGCTGGCCTGATCTTCTGCGTCCCATGCATCTACCACAGTGACTCATGGAAGCTGTGGTTCTCATGATCCGCTCTCCGCTGGGGCTGGTGCTCCCATTCAGATGGCTCTTTCCATTGTGAGCTGCAGGAGTCCAAACAAAAAGAATACTGTCGTACACTGTGGAAAATGTGCTTGAACTCAACAGCCAAAGAGGAAGGAGGAGGGGGGCTCACAGCGCTTGAATTAGCACTCCCAAGAGACAACAGGACTAAGATGACTGGAAGACGTGGTTGAAAAGAGACGTTGTGATTTTCTGTCATGACCATTTTTTTTCTTATTTGGGTTGGAGCTAAAAATTTTACTTCTTTTGTGATGAGAAATCAAAAACTTCTGACAAAACCAAAACTTTCTAATGGAAAGTACGTTTGGCAGAGCTCACATTTTGTTTTAACAAAAGCAATAGTGTTTCAGGGGGCTTTCTGATCTACTCTGCTTTCTGTCTTTAGTTAGTCCTGTTTCAAGTGGGAGTGAGCATAGGGCACAGTAACTGCACTTCTCTAAATGCCTAATTAACCAGTTTGATCAGCTGTCACCAAGCTTCTCTCCACAGATGTACTTGCAATTATTTTCAAAAATCTTGCTTTGAAAGTATTACCTCCCAAGAGGCTGAAGAATAATAATAGAATGATGCTATGTGATAACTTCTGGTGTGTCCTCTCTTCCCTAAAGCTGGAGTTCTAACCCTTGTACTTAGCAGTCTGGTGCAGCACTCCAGAAGAGGTGCAGTTAAACAGACCTGAGAGAATGTTGGGCTTTTCTGTGCAAGTTCCCGAGCTGAAATATGCAACTTGAGCATTTGGTCATCACAACAAGGCTTATTCTAGGGTTGCATAGTTTGTGGAGTGAGACATATACAGTGTGTAGAAATGGGCCCCTTTCTGAGTTCCAGGTCTAGTAGATTTGTAGAACTATTAATAAGGCATCCACTATGCTGTACCTCTCTGCTTGGCCTATGAGATATGCAAGCTCTTGCAGTTTTATCAAGCGGAGTGAGGTCCAGTGGTTCTCTGTAAGCCTCAAGTCAGAAGCTACATGGGTGTCTCCAGTGTCATTATGAGAAAACAAGTATTGACTGTCATAGAAATGTTCTTGAATGCAGCTCAGATGAACTTGAATATTTAGAATATTCAAAGTATTTCTCTTCCTTGTGGACAGTAGCAGGAAGGGCAAGGAGGGCCCTTGTATACTGGGTGACAGAGTCCACTGACTACAGCATTGTATGCCCTTGCCTCTCTGTGAGTGATTCTTCCCATTCTACAGGGCACCTTCCACGATGAGTGACACTGGTTCAGTAAGATAGGAGAATGATGTGCTGTGGAAAATGGAATTTTTGCTACAGAATCAGGTGTTTTTGTGAGGGAAAACAGGGAATCTGTTAAGTACTTTGCTTAACCACAGAAAGCCACATACAATCCAGACTTTGCTAAAGGTGTTAAGGGAGTAACTGTGTGTGTTGCCATGTTGGCCTTTTTAAGAAATTTATTGTCTAAGGAGTTAGATGGTATTTCTTCCCTGGGCAATAGCATTTTAAATACAAATCATGTTGAAGAGTGCAACACCATTGAGAGAGGAGATCATTGTGGGTTTTTTGAAAGCAGGAGAAATCTGCTGTATGCCGTAGCATCTGTGAGACCATCAGCATGGCAGTAACAATCACAGGAGGCTACCACAGCTGCCATTTGTTATGATTATTCTGAAATCTTCCAAATCTAATGTTGTATTTTCATATTTGACATAGTCCCAGTGCTTCTTCAAGAGCTTTATAAAATCCCAGGGAGAAAGTGACTGCGGTGTAAAATTAGAAACACGTTTGGTTCTTGACCAAGAGCAATCTCTACAGACTCAGATTTTCCAGTGACCAGAGGAAGTAGCCAGGGCAAAAGGAAGATAATTTGCATTGACCAACAACTCTGAGTGATTAGGAACACAGAATGAAATGGCAAATTGCTCATTTTTATAGATTACTTTATCTGTAAGTTAGTATTTTCTCTCTGCTGCACTGAATAACAATAACACTGAAGAACAGAAACATATGGATGACAAGCAAAGCATAAAAGAAATTTGCAAATAAGGATAGAGATTTGAAGTGGCTTACAAGCGAGTGAATTATTTTTGTATTTTTGTCCTGTATTTTCTAGACTTTATTTGATATTAATAAATGGCTAAAACTTGGAAAAGAGAACATGCGTAACAGTTCTACTTTTTCAGGTCACTATGGACATCCTCAAAATCTAAAAATTTTGTAGATTAATTAGAGCACATGTGAATTAACCATATAGCTGTATTTACCAAGGAAAATTTTAAGAGCTGAGTGCAAGCAGGAAGCGAGACTGGGAAGATACCTAGATTTGGAGTTTGGAAGCACGAGGAAGGGAGAGGCAGAGATTTGAGTGGAGGTGTATGATGAGACCAGGCTTTCCATACCTGATTTGGTAGTGGAAGGAGAGCATCCATCCTGACATTCCTTATTTTGTTCAGCCATTCGGTGGTTTGTATGCAGAGTTGCCGTTGGTGTTTTACCCAGGGATTTTGTTTGGTGCTGCAGAGATAAATAGCATCACTGCTTCTCAAGGGCAGTATGAAGAAATCAACTAGCTTTCCAAAATAAATCTGTGTTATTCAGTCTTAAGATGATAAACTTATAAGGTGGCTTGGGTTGGAAAGAATGTCAAGGATCACGAAGTTCCAACCTCCCTGCCACAAGCAGGGTTGCCACCCACTAGATCAAGTACTGGATCCAACTGCCCGGGGCCCCATCCAATGTCGCCTCCAGGGATGGGGCAACCACGACTTTGTTGTACAACCTGTTCAAGCACTTCACCATTCTCTCCATACAAACTTTCCCCTGACGTCCCATCTAAATCTCCCTTCCTTTAGTTTAAAACCATTCCCCCTTGTTCTATCACTTTTGTAAAAAGTTGACTTCCCTCATGTTTATAAACTCTCTTTAAATATTGGAAGGCCACAATGAGGTCTGTCCACAGCCTTCTCTGTTCCAGGCTGAACAAGCCCAATTCCTTCATCCCATCTTCATAGGAGAGGTACTACAGCCCTTGGATCATCTTCGTGGCCCTTCTCTAGACCATTTCCAAAAGCTGGGTATCTTCCCAATTCTGGGGGCTGCAGACTTGGACACAGTTCTCCAGCTGGGGCCTCACCAGGGCAGAATAGAGAGGGATAATCACCTCCCTTGCTTTGCTGGCCTCTTCTGGTGGAATCCAGGATACCATTGGCCTTCCAGGGTGCAGGTGCACACTGTTGGCTCATGTTATGTTCATGAACCAGGACCACAAGACCTTTTCAACAGGGCTACTCTCATGGAGTTCTTTTCACAGTTTGTATACATATCTGGGATTACCTTGACCCAAGTGCAAAACCTTGCACTTTGCTTTATTGAACCTCATTAGGTTCACAAGAGCCCACCTTTTATCAGGGTCCCTCTGGATGGCATCCCTTCCTTCTGCTGTATCAACCTTGCCACTCAGCTTGGTATCATCAGCAAGCTCGCTGAGGGCACGCTCAAACTCATCATCTCTGTAATTGATAAAGATGTTAAAGAGTACCAGAATCAAGACAGACATCTGGGCGATACCACTCATTACCAGCCTTCCACCTGGACACAGAGCCATTGACTACAACCCATATCTCTCCAATTTAGAGATAAGAGTGTGGTGGGGGTCCACATCAAAGGCCTTGCAAAAGTCTGGGTAGATGACATTAGTTACCAATGCCATCACTCCATCATAGAAAGCCATCAGATTGGCCAGGCATGCATGACCTTCCCTTGGTGAAGCCATGTTGACTGTCTTGGATTACCCACTCATCCCTCATGTATCTTAACATGTTGTCCATGAGGATCTGTTCCATGATCTTCTCAGGCACAGAGGTAAGGCTCACCAGCCTGTAGCTCTCTGGGTCCTCCTCCCTCCTTTTCTTGTAAATGGCAGTGATGTTTCCCTTTTCCCAGTCACTGGGGACTTAACCTGACGGCCAGGACTTGAAATATCTCTCCATCTATATGATGGGGAGGCTCAGCCAGCTCCCTTAAGACCCTGAGATGCTTGTCCCTTGCCCCATGGACTTGTATACATTCAGTCTCATTAATCAGTCTTGCACTTGCTCTGCCCTTATAGCGGGGGGAGAGGGGGGGAGGGGGAGTGTTGGGGGTTGGATTTTGCTCCACCTGTTCACGACTAGAGGTTCACATTCAAGGATGTAAGAATCCTGGCTGCCAGTGAAGACTGTGGCAAACAACTCACTGAGTACCTCAGCCTTCTCCATGTCTGCTGTAGCCAGTACTCCTTTCTTATTTAGTAAGGGAGGTATGCTCTCTTTGGCCTATCTCTTCAGACCTGCAGAAAGGAAATAGAATAGCTAATTACCTTGAATGAAAGTACATTTATGTGAGAGTTTGGCACTGGGGGAATAGAGAATGCTGTAATACCACTCTCATATTTGACTTATTTTGGTTCAAAACCTATAAGGCCTGGTTGCTGTTGTTTGTACCTTTGTATTTGTTGCTTGCAAGGGGAACAATAGTCAATGCCTAGAGCCCAGGGGACTGCCATAGGCTGATTCTTGCTACTCTCTCTCACCCACAGTGGCCCATTCACACCTCTCTGCTCATTCTGTTTGTTTTTCTGGAGGGAAACTGCTGGAGACCATGCAAGGGACATTATACTTTCTTTCCTTGTGCTTACGCAATAGGTGTGAGAAGGCATTAGATTACTGATTTTCATTCTTTCCCTAGTTCCACAGAGAGAAATACAGATGGGCACCTTTGCCTTTTGGTATATAAGTTGGGAGCATAGCCTGTGCTTCTGTCTTACTGGTAAACACAGGTTGCAGTGTTTGGCTTTGATAACGAGACTTTCTTCCTTATCTCTGCTCTTAGGCAAGGATATTCCAGTCATGGGTCTTTCGGATGGTGGTCCTGGCTCCAGAGCCTGCAGGACACTGGTAGAGGAGTGCTGTGTGTGGGGACTGGTCTGCATGTAGCCAGGTAGAGATGCAGGGGACCCAGTCACCCAGTTAACTGCTTTTCGAGCACTTCCATTCACATATTCAATAGTCTTGAAAAGCACAGATACAGCCTCTGTTCCAAGCTGTCACTTTTTGTGTCAGGTAATTTAATTTCTTCCTGGAGGGACCAACGTTCAGATGATGAAAAGCCTTTGTCTTTGCATGGGGCTGCGTGAGATGGCAGCAGATGAAATCTCTCAGAATCAAAGAAAACATGACCACCAACTAGGTCCAAGTTACCATCCTTTGGATTTCCACACAGACTGCAGCTGTCCTGCTGGTGCCCTTTCCAAAATCAAAGCCTTCCCTTCTGACAGCCAGTTAGCGGGACTGCAGCTGCCTCTTGTAGAGGACTGAAACAAGCTGGCATGAGTTATCTAGTATTCTCTCAATGGAAAGTTACGTTTTCCTTCTATGACAGCATTCGCTTGGGATACTGAAATAACTTTCCAGTGCTTAATTAAGCTTCCACATCCTTATTGGGAATAGTTGGTACAGAAAGATTGAGATCTGCCCAGGGTAAATAAGTGGGTACTCAGGGGATATGAACCAAGAATCCTCACTGCACACACCCCAAGGCTATTATCAGACAACTCCAGTTCTCCTGGATGTGGGAACAGACACCATTATTGGACTGACATTTATTAGAGATTGAGAAAGCTACCTGAAATTCTTTATATCTTATTTTCTCATTGGTAGCCTTTCTAAGAAAACAAACAAACAAACAAATTAAAAATGTTCCCCAAAGATGTTTCTGTAATTTTCTCTCCCAGATTTTTTAACAGACAAGTAATTTTAAATATTTTCACTTTCTTTTTGACAGTCAGCTACCCTAGGAATAGAAGATGGGCAGGAAAATCATGACGATATTCCTTTAGGGGAAAAAAAAAATGTTCCTTTGCTGAGACAGAGGAAGAAAAGTGGTTTAAAAAAGTCATTCTCTCCTCCAGCTGACCCTGCTCACTTCTGATTCAATGGTGTCTTTATGTGCCATTTTCAGAAATGGTGCAAAGACTTTCACAGAATCACAGAATGGCCAGGGTCGGAAGGGAGCTCAAGGATCACGGATCTCCAACCCCCTGCCACATGCAGGGCCACCAACCATTTAATACCAGCCCAGGCTGCCCAGGGCCCCATCCAGTCTGGCCTTGGACACCTCCATGGATGGACGGGGCATCCACAGCCTCTCTGGGCAGCTGTTCCAGCACCTCACCACTCTCTCTGTGAAGAACTTCCCCCTGAAATCCAACCTAAATCTCCCCTGCCTGAACTTAAAACCATTTCCCCTTGTCCTGCTGTTATCTACCCTTTCCAAGAGTTGACTCCCCTCCTGTTTGTTGGCTCCCTTTAGGTACTGAAGGCTGCAATGAGGTCACCCCTTCTCTTCCTCAAGCTGAACAAGCCCAGCTCCCTCAGCCTGTCTTCATAGAGGAGGTGCTCCAGCACCCTCTTCATCTCTGTGGCTCCTCTGGACCCTCTCCAACAGCTCCCTGTCTTTCCTGTACTGGGGGCTCCAGGCCTGGACACAGCACTGCAGATGGGGCCTCACAAGAGCAGAGCAGAGGGGGACGATCACCTTCCTGTCCCTGCTGCCACTCCTCTTCTGATGGAGCCCAGGATACCATTTGCTTTCTGAGCTGCAATGCACACTGCTGGCTCATATTAAGCTTTTCATCCATCAAGACCCCCAGGTCTTTCTCTGCAGGGCTGCTCTCAAGGACCGCTCCTTCCAGTCTGTATGGATGCCTGAGATTCCTCCAGCCCAAATGCAAAACTGTACTTTGCTGTGCTGAACCTCATGAGGTTCACCCTGCCCACCTTTATAGCTTGTGGAGGTCCCTCTGAATGGCATCCCTTCCTTCCACTCAGCTTGATGTCATCAGCAAACTTGCTGAGGGTGCACCCAATTCCACCATCGCTGTCACTGATGAAGATGTTGAAGAGCACCGGTCCCAACACAGAGCCCTGGGGGACGCCGCTCGTTACCGGCCTCCACCTGGACACAGAGCCATTGACCACCACCCTCTGTCTGCGGCCTTTTATCCAATTCCTTATCCATCAGGTGGTCCAGCCATCAAATCCACATCCCTCCAATTTGGAAATAGGGATGTGGTGAGGAACCATGTCAAAAGTTGTGCTTAAGTCCAGGAAAATGACATCGGTTGCTGGTAAACAACATTGGTCAACTTTGTTTAATTGACCACAACAATCAGTTCTTGCAAGGGAGTTTGCAATGAATTTCCTTCTAGTTTTCTTATGATTGTTAAACAGTATCCAAATAACTAATCTGTTGTGGAATTTGTTGTTAGCCACTGTAAACTCGGTGTTTTTATTCACATATATGTATAACACATATATACACTATATTTTATTATATATATATATAATTATATATTATATAATACATATATAGTGTGTATATATATATATAATAATTCATGTATACAATAATACATATATTGGTTACATTCATAAATGTCCTATATTTATATATATACCAAGAAGTTGGTTTTTCATGCGTATTTATCTATCTGTAGGGAAAAGTCTTATGTATAACTCTTCCATGATGTATTTGGCTTTTAGAGAAACGTCTCTTCACTGAAGTTGATGGTGTTCTTTTTATTAGGACATTTTCAAGTGGTCCTGTAGAGCTAAGTGGATAATCACACAGTTTTATCAAGGCTACATGTAACTTCTTAAACTGAAACTCACAAAAATCCTGAGCTGAGCCTTGTTGAAATTTACTTTGGAAACTGGGACACACTCAGGATGTGAGGATCTGGTTATATTGATAGGTAGAAAAGATAAATGTGGGGCTAGATAAACTTGCAACAGCAGGCTTAAATTAAATAAATTCACTCAAACCAGGCCATTTGGTCTTTCCTCTCTTTTCAATAATAATAGCCATAATAATAATAGTAATAATATAATAAAATTCATAGCTGTATTGGAAGAGGCTCTGACCTTGCAGGCTCCTAATTTGTAAAAATATTTGTGCGTGTGTGTGTCTGTGTATTTAATGTTAGCATTTTAACGCTGGTGTGTCTTCTGTTAGTTGGTACCAAAAGCACTAGAATAACATTAAATACAGGGAGTGCAGTGTCTGTTCTGGCTACTGATGGAATAATTCTGTTTTTGATGGATCTTTATTTCTTACTGAATCTTTATTTCTTACTGAACTAAGAAATTCAGCTGTTAGAAGCTAAGAAATCCGTCTACTTTTGTAAAGATGAACTGCAAGTCAAGCAGTAATGAAGTCAGGTCACTTTGCTAAACGAGATTTTCATTTCTCATAAGTGGTTTTCTTGAGTTGGGTGTTACTACAGGTGAGAAATTCTCATCTTGCCAGGGGATATTGCCAGTGTATTATATCAGACAGGAATTTAGGTGGCAATAAAACAAAACCTTACAAAGCCATCTTGTATTTCTTTATGCAATGCTGTTACTTGGTAATAAATCAGTATTGAATACACTATAACTGTATTTAGCGGGTTGATTGCTGATTAGGGTGTAAGACTAAAAGTCAGGGATGATGCTCTAGGCTCACTGATTTTTGTCAGGAAACTGCCACCGATTTTTAGAATTTAAGAGCTCAGGATTTGTTTGTTTAACCACTTATGGCTGGACTTTCAGGAGTGTGGGGGAAAGTCTGGAGCTGTAAGGTCCAATTCTGTGCAGCACTCTGTGCAGCAGATGCCAATGGAAAGTGAAGCATCTTGGACTTGCCTGCTTTCTGCACTGAGCACAGTCTGACATGGAAAGACCTATGTCAGGTTGGTTTCCTGGAGTTCAGCACCCGTGCTGTTCTTTCTTGAAAGGGTAGCAAAGTCTTCTTTTCTTTTAAGTATTTGTTTTAAATACAGTGGGAACTTGAGCTGCTTTCACCCTTTCATCCTTCATATAAGCCACTAATGATTGGATCTCTCATCAAACAGCTCCCAGCATGAACGTCTCCCACTTTGCAGGTATCAACCTCAGGACCTTGCTGTGGGCTGCTGTAGGTAGGGCAACCTGGGTGTATTACCAGCTAAGAGAAGGCTTGGATCCACAGGAGAGGCATTAATTTGAGTGTGCCTCTGCTTTGTACCTGTAAGAACTAGAAACTTATGTGCAACATAGAGATGAATGTGGTTTAAGCCAGGTCTTCATTAAGTTAATGTAAAGATGTTTGTGGTCTTGCATGAGCTTTGGCGGAGCTCATGGAAATAACTGCACTCTAATATCTTTCCAACTGAAAGTGCTGTAGTCATAGTGAGTATCTAACATGCAGATTATAATTAAAAATCCATTCCAAATCTTGGTTGGTAGCCTGTTTTTACTAATGGTAAGGAAACAGTTGCCCGAGCTTAATCAAAATGCGTGAAATCCATGAAGGTACAGTAAGAATACTCCCTGCTTTTGGAGTTGTGGTGTTGGCTGCAGCATCTACAGAATATGGACATGTTTATGTGAACTTATGTGGCCTATTGCAGAAGCAACCACTTGTAGCGTTTGCTTTCCTTTGGCTGATCTTGTGGAGTCTTCTCTTGAATCTTTTCACAGATTAATACCTCTGGAGGCTGTCTGTCGCCACACCTGGAGAGTGTCTGGGTGCTTCAGTGACTGGGGAAGGAAGGGTTGCAGCAGGTTGAAAAAAAGTACAGTATTCCTTCTTAATACATCCTTCTGTATCAACAATATCTTTGAATTCTTCTGGTTTCTTATTGTCTGTGTAGATCATACACAGCACCCATTGTATGTTCTAGCCAGTCTTAATTATTTGCAAATGTTCAGCCTAAAACTGCTTATGTTTCCAGTCCCACTGTCATAAAAGCAATTGACTTCATAGGGCTATTATGCATTTGCCTAATTATTGATATTTCTCTCTACTGTATGATGTTCATTTAACTTTTATTTTTTCCATCTTGTATTTATTCCTTTTAAACTTTGTTGTTTTTTTATTTTGGCCTGGCAGTTTGTTGGCTTGGACTCCAAGTATCAAATTTAACTGTGACAAGGTCTCTATTCAATTCCACAGTTATTTTCCATTCTTTATTTTCCTCAGTACTGACATGGGACACAGTTCCAATAAACAGTTCGTATAGCATAGTATCTGTGACTGCACATGTATTTCTGCAAGCTGGGATTTGTGTTGGTTTTCTTTTTTTTCCATCTCTGCCTGTATTCCCACATGCCTAAATTGTATAGGTGGGATATTTAGTAATATATCTCCTGTAAACCAAACTTTCCTGACGTTATTGCTCACTGTTCGCAGAAATGTTCTTTATTAAAAGAACTCATAGTTTTGTAGGAAACATTCCTTGCACCTACAGTTATTTTTACTATGTAACCTTGTATACTAAAAAGCCCTTCAGAATTTCAGATTCTGTTGCAGTGTGCAACTGTTCAACTTCCTGAAGGGTGCACTAGCTTTGCAATTTGCAAACAGTTCTGCTTAGGTCAAAGATAAGATCGTCCAAATAATTCACTGATAAGGCAAAAGAAGAAAAAGGGGGACCTTACCAGAGGCATATGGTTGTGAATTAAGCATAGTGGATCTTGAGTTTTGTTTTTAAATCTGCTGCCTAGAAAATGTTGCCTGGAGGAAACTACTGGGCTTTGCTGTCTGTTTGCAAAAATACAGGAATGCATGTGAGCATGCATAGTAGCCTTTGCTAAGGTTTGTGTGAGTTCTAAAATGCACACATTCAGGAGCATGTAAATGCTGTGTCCAGGCTCACAAAGATAAAGATGGGCGATGCACGTTTTAATTTTGCATTTTGAACAGCTAAGCAAGAATTAACCTGATGCAAGAGCCCTATGTCAGACCTATGCACAGGGATCAAGTAGAGTGGAGTGACTATCCAAAGCTGGAGTGAAGAATCTCTTCTGAATGCTGTCACTTTCTCAGTCAATATGATCGCTTATATCATTTACTAGTTGCTTTTGAGAGGGAGAAAAGCCCTCATTGAGAAACAAGTCTGTTCATGAACAATTCATAAATAGAGAAGGGAGTAATATCTTATTTAAAAGTGACACCCAATAATTTGCTCCATCCAGATTTTTTCCAGCAACGTGCTTTACCCAGTTGAATTGCATTTCCTGGCATTTAATGACACAGTGAGTAATTTCTGGTATTTACATTTAACCAGGAAAAACAGGAAATACACCTTTATGGAGAAAGCCAACAAAAGACTTGTATATGTGTTGTGACAAAGTTAGAGCTGCAGTAGAAACTTCAACATATTCATTTGCTGGTTTCTTGTTATATTAATTATGCATCCTTTGCCCGCCATTACTTGAAGCCCAAGGCTTTCATAAACAAGTGTATGAAGTTAAGCTCCTGTCCTTGTCAGACAAATTAAATAATTAGACTGAATTGAATAATCAGATTTTTCAGAAGTGCTGGATGTACTTCAGCTGGGAAAAAAAAAAAAAAAAAAAAAAAAGTTACTGGAGATATTTTGTGATATTTTGTGAGAACAGAATGTGCTTCTTTTCTTTGGTTTATTAAAGCATCTGTGGTCAACCTGGTGGCAGGGCTTCTCTTTGTGCATGGCTACCAGTACATATTTTGGAGATGGGGGCAGCAGGAGGGGCAGCAAGTCAGGCAACAATAAAACCACTTCTTCCCTTGCCAGTTTTTGTATCTCACTGCTCTCAGGCAGTGATGGATGTGCACTCTGTAGCATACATGTTGTAGCCCCTCCAATATGAGCTCTTGTTTATGATTTTTAGTGTATAGCATTGTGCAGAAGTTTTTTGCTCTCCTGGTCCCTAGGCTTTGTGGCCATGGGGTAGATCGGGGCCAGCAGATGGTGCAGCCCCAAATCCCCACCAAACATCTCCCAGATTATTTTCCTGGAGTGTTGTCTGTGCATAGCAGCTTTGTGAGTTGTAAAATCCATGGTCCGCAACAGGAAAAATAGCAGGATAAAACATCCTCAGCCCACAGAAGCTGCAAAAAGGTGCTCTGATTTGCTGATAGCATTTGTGAGACAGGTACTGAACAGCTGTTGGTGCTGCATGCAAAGCAGTGTACTCAGTAAGGTACGATGAATTTAGCGCCCTCAGGAAATGGCACAAATACTAAGATTTAAGCAAAATGAAAGCTACGATAAATTTTTTAAGCTAAAAATGAAATGGTCTCAGCACTCCATGTTTTGTGGAGATTTCTAACCACTGAAAGAGAAAAGTACTTAGACAGCCTTTCGATACTGATATTGTGGCAAAGACAGCAAAGTTGTCCTGTTGAATTTTTGAAAGCAATTACTTGATAGAGATGGAACAATCCTAAAATGGCGGGTTTGAGTTATACGTTCAGAACGTGATGAAACTAATAAGAAATCTCAACAAAGCCCTAGTTGCATGCATTGCCTTGTATTAATGGGACTATTGTTTGTACTATAGTGTTCTGTTGTCCTAGTCTGCAATAATTACTAGTAGAATCTTAGAATCATAGAATCCTTAGAGTTGGAGGGGACCTCTGAAAAGCCACCTAGTCCAACTCCTCTGCATTGATACCACAGCTAGATCAGGTTGTCTAGGGCCTGATCCAGCCTTGCCTTGAAAGTCTTTGTGGACAGGGCATCAACCACATCACTGGGCAGCCTGTTTCAGTGCTTTACCACCAGCACTGTAGAATATTTTTTCCTTATATTTAACCAAAATCTACCCTTTTTGAGCTTGAAACCATTTCCCCTTGTTTTATCACCTTGCTCAAGAGTCTGTCCCTTCCTTTCCTGTAGCTCCCTTTTAGGTACTGAAAGGCCACTATCAGATCACCTTGGAGCCTTCTGTTCTCCAGTAGTGATCTTGGAGCAGCACAGGCCTTTTCATGGGACACAAAGCAGATATTAGAGAATTCAGTGTGGAGAACAGAAGTTAAAGAGGAGACATGCAAACATCTTCTGAAATAGGAGTTAGACGATTAGCACTCAGTTGTTCTCAGCTAATGGGGGCAATAGACATCATTCAACTCTTGGTCCAGGATCATGGGTTCATGGTGCTTTCAGTGGTGCTAGCAAAGTTGTCATCAGTATGCTTATGATATTTTGGTGCAGTGTATGGAACAGGGAAAAGTTGGGAAGGCAGAGGTGCCAGAGCTGAAGGTTACCAGTGGCTGAGGACAGGGAGATAAGGATATGCCAAATCAGTCAGTCTAAAAATATTCTATCCAATCTCAGTTCCCTCTGTAAGGACAAACATTCTCTTCTAGTGTATGTAAAATGTTTCCTAAACCATCGTGATGTTTGTCTGTAGACAAAGTCAGTGTTGCAGCCAGTCTGAGGCAGGTCTTATCGCTGCATCCTTAGCATTTAGCCTTGTGGACCCAAGCTAAATCTTCTGACTGCAACACTTCAGCTGGTTTGAGATGCTCTCTCTTGTCTCCTGTTCCTTTATTCTCCTTCTCTTCTTTGTTTCAATAAAGGCTACTGCAGCATATGCATATCAAAAACCTGAAAGTGTCTGGCACTTCAGATCAAGGAAGGGATTCAAATTCACTGTCTCAGGATATGTGTCAAGTCACTGCGATTATCTTGCTCCTGTATTACTGACTTTCTACTTTTCACTGAGGTAGCTTTCTGCTGCTCTCTCTTACTGGTGTTCCAGCAATGAGAAGAGAGTGGGGGATGCCACTTCCATGCTCAGATGGGGCAGGGTCCCTCCTTCCTCTGAGCTTTAAGGAGCTGGAAAAGGACACTGGGAGCCCTGGGAAGTAAGAGGAAAATCAGTCTGATATCAGCCTGGGAGCAGTAGCCCACTGCTGTTATTATTGCAGTTATTTCCACATGCTATTACAAATGAGGGATTACTGTAAATTTCTTTAAATGACTACTGAAACCAGCAATAAGAAAAGCAGGGAACGCTGTGTGAGTGAGCATGGTGATGCCAATATTCCCCAAAAGTAAATATTTTCTACCTAAAAGTAGATAAATTCTGTGATTTCCAGCACTTGTATTTTTAGCTTCTTTCTCCAGAATTACTCTGATAAATTTCTAGAGCTCTTTTGGAAAATCTAGCAGAACAGAATAATGTAGGAAACATCTAAATCTAGCAAACCTTTAGCAAGAGAAACCAATGTTCTGAAAATCATTCTGAGAACCCAGCAAAACATGTTGGCTAACATAATATTTAATCAGACATACTGCATGCAGAGGGGATATGTGTGTTTACACTGTGATACAGGTCTGGTTAGAAGCAGTGGGCAGGCAGCTGTTTTTGCCCTAATCTGGATTCGTATGCATGTGTGAGTATACATATATTTGTGTAGGTATTTGTATTTATAAATATGTGAGCTTTGGGAGATCACACCTGTGTCTGCTTTCAAATCTGGAAAATTGATTTTTCCAAGTGGGTTTATTGTTACAGTATGCTTGTATGTATGAATTAGTAGGAAGTATCAAAAACAAAAGACAAACCTATAAGAATGATGCAGAGTTGAGATTTCGGGAGTTTTTGTAATACTGTTCTGTCTGTAAAAGGATTTTGAGGGTAAAAGGACACAGCAGTAGTCAGGAGACTTCTGATCCTGCTACAGTTTCTATGTAAGACCTTATGGAACTCTTCCTGCCTCTGTTTCTCCATTTATAGATTGTATCCTGCCACATATCATGTGAACCAGTTCATGTCTGGGCAGTTTTGAACATTAAACACTTAAAAAAAGCTAAGTAGTATTATATAGTAATACCTTTTTCCTTGGTGTGGTGAAGCCAGTGTCTGTTCTCTGGTTTGATGGCAGGAAGGAAGGCTTGCTCTGAACAGGCCAAAGTACATGAGAGATTGATTAAGAGCGGGGGAAGGAGGCAGAAGAAAGACAGCTGATGGGGAGAGGCAGATGGTAGAAAAATGTTGATTAGTTGACACATCTTAATGCAGCTGAAAGTCAAATCTGACCATGAGGTAACGCGAGACTCATATACAGCAGACAGTCCTAAAGTCAGTTTGTTTCAGGAGTTATTCCAAGGCTTTGGTTACAGAAGCAGCAAGGTGAAATAGATCCCAGTACAGTGAGATTCACCAACGTCCCCTGGTTACATCAGGTCCCATTGCTGTAGAAAGCTGAATACACAAGCAGTCACCCCTGCAAGATGTGTTGAGCTCTAACTGCCCTATACTAGGAAATTTCCTCATGTCAGGAAAGAGCTAAGGTTCTCGTGGGTGTATTTTAGAAGAAAATGTGATCTGCGTTAATGTAGGAGTTAAAACAGCACTTGAATATAAGAAACATGAAAGAATCTTGAGGCATTTTTATCCTTTCAATTTAAAACTGTAGAAATACATTCAGAAATACCTATCTTCAACCACTAGCATAAGCTGTGTGTATCTAGGACTGCACACACACATACGTACACACTGCACACACACATACTTCCATACAAGAAAATGCAAAAGTTTAAGATCCATAACTGGGGATGGAAGGGATTACAAAGATGGTAGCAAACTAGAGCAGGTAACTGGGAGAGTGGTGAACCACTTTGAAGATCATGGCTGAAAGGTTGAATCTGATGCAGTGAAAATAGGGTAGTGAGGGAAGGTAGTTAAAGGGATGGATTATATTTAGGGTAACTGGAGAAGAAGAAACTGTTTCCAACTCTGTTGCATGGGCGTCAAGCAGACGAGAGAAGTTGAAGTTGTGACTGTCAGGAGAGAAAGTGCTGAAGGTCTAGGCAGGACAAGAGTCTAGGACAGGAAGAAACTAGATTGTAGTCTTATGGGAGGAATAATGGGAAGATTTGGGGAGCAGGAAACATGTACTGGCCTGATTTAACTGGAGAACAGCAGGTGAAAAAGGAAGGAGTTGGAAGGAAGCCTTTCTAGGACTTATATGGGGCTTTGTTCTTGGTCTTACTAAACCTTGGGTTGGTGATGAGATGACAAGAACAGGAAAGCTCAATGGCTGTGGAAGATGAGGAAACTTACTTGAACATTTTGTGGTTGTTGAAATAGATGAAACTTGAGATGATTTGATGTAGCCACTGGTTTATTATGTCTTACTTCAGGAAATTACCAACAAGAGGAAATAGCCAGGTCTGAGTAAATAGATCAAATGAGAGCATGAGGCAAAATACAGAACTTGAGGTCTACATGTGAAGTGTGAGAAGCGATTTTGAAGGAAGCAAGTTTAATCTGAACATAACCCAAACCATCTGTGTCTGTCTTTACTTTCACTGCTGTTATCTCTGATCGGAGCGTGCTATCACAATGTTAAATTTTGGAATCTGAATCAAAAGTTCAATTAATGCTGACTTCACGTTCTGTGTAATCACTTGAATTCCAGGGTTTTTTATCTTCACCTGTGTATACATCCTCCCTTCCCCCTCCGCAAACCCAAGCCATGTGTGCATACCTGGCAGATTTCCATCCACAAGATTCAAATAAGTTTGGGCTTGTTTCACTTTCCTTGCTGTTACTAGACACTAGAAACATCCCTTGCTGTTTCCTTGCTGTTACTAGACACTTTAGAATTTCTTAAAGGTCAGCCCTTGCTGCTCTCCAGCTTCAAGAAAGGGAAGGAAATGAGGCATCTTCAGCTCAGACTCACTTTTGTAGTGGCCCAAGCTGGACAGTAACATGGCTTGCATATAGCAGTAACAAACCTGTTGCAGTAGCAAGGTGCAAGTCATCCTTCCATTTGCAGGAAACATTTTGCAGTCACAAACTTGTCACAGGCTAGCAGAGTTACCTTTTTTGGATACAACTGTCCTGATGAAGCAGGTCTGATAGGAGATCTGTTGCCCCTCCAGGCCTGTTGGGACCATGAAGATGTAGTATTTCTAGCACTCATTCTATATGGCATATCTAAATAGGACAGAGGGCTTCTCTGTGCATTTTTCTATGCTCTTTGCACTCCAAGACCAGTCTTAGAGCTGCTGAAGCTCCAGCTGCTATCTTTAGGTATCTTCTGAGGATGTGGGCATACTCCTTTCCTAATGGTGAGAATGCTACTTGTTCTGGGAGTGCTGATATAGCCAGAAAGACTGTTAACCACAACCACTACACTCATATTGAAGCCCCCACATAGGATGTGGGAAATTCCTGGCTCTGGAAAGCTCGTGGTTCCATCTTCCTCCTCGGTGAGTGTGAAGTTTATGAAGCCAGATGGAACCCCCTTGCTTTTCTGCCTCCTGTTTTTGTCTTGCCGGACTGGAAGTGCTGTAGGCAGCAACCCATGCTGAAGCAGACACTGCCAAGGTCTGCTTTCACAAGTTTTGGCCTCCTCCCTAGTCATCATTGGCATTTCCTCAGCTGAAAACCATTTTCTCAAAGGATTTGGAAGCGTAATCATTCAAAGCTGATAGCTACAGACCGCTGTCTCAATGTGTTCTCTGTCGTAGTCCTTGACCAGGGTGTCAAGCAGCTTTTCTGGGCAGATTTGTTCTCTGGCACATAATTTAATAGGTTTATAATTCTGCAGTGTTTGGACATGTGTTCAGTGGAACATGAGTCAGATTTTAAGTTTAACACAGCCACAGTTTCCCTGTCACACCACCTTTTTGTGAGCGCATGAGCAGGGCCATGCAGACGGAGCTGTGAAAGGGACACCAGGTTGCTTTAGATTTTATATATTGCAACACTATAACATCACTTTGTCTTCTACTGCCACTCTCTATCAAGTTGTCCTCCCCACCCATAGTACCTGTCATGCCTTATGTACTCATCCTGCATTGCAACTGGTCGTAGTATCACTTCCCAGTACTTCACTGAGCCTTTTCTGCCATGTGCCCTTGTGGCAGCCACTTTAAAGTCCATCCCTTGAAATTTAGCAGAGGGAGGAGAGCTGTAGCTGCTTGCTTGGCCCTTGCTTACTGCATCTTTGCTGCTGAAAGGCAGGGAATGTTCTTAAATTGTGGTGTGTTTTCTGTATCTTAATTTGAAGTAGGTAAAACATTTATCTTACTGTGATTTGCTTTGATAAAGAGTTTTGTTTCATCCTACTTCCTACTTGCTTACTTCGGCCAAAATTCAATACACTTGCTTTTGATAAGGTTGAACAGTATTTTGTGAGCAGCAATGTGATCTCCCTGCAGCACTTTCAGATTAAGACACCATCATCTAGCCTTACTGCCTTGTTTTCCTTTGCTTTGTAAGAGTGAAGGATTTCAGTGTTTATTGAAGGTGCTGGTTTGCTGAAGATGTGAACCAAACATGGTCCTTGAAGAGCCTTCAAGCAAGAATGACAGCCCACTGCCACAGAAAGGCAGCAGCTTAAAATTAAAAGCCTCTTCTTGGCATCATATGTGCTGTTCTCCAGCTGAGACCTGTAGAGTGTGAACTGCTAGCATAGAAAGTGGTATATTTAGCCCAATTGTTCAAGCCCAATGTTTTCCTAGTTCTCTGCTTCTGTTTTTTGAGCATGTGGTTGGGCTTAGCACTTCTTCGTGTATCTTCCAGCCCTTCAGATCGGAGTCTAACCCTGGGAGTCTGGTGCTGAAACAGTCTGTGCATTACAGTAGCTGAATGCACTGATTAGGAGTGTCTTTTAACAATGTTTGATTCAAACAGTTTAAGGGGATCAATTGGAAGGTACAATCGATGTTTGTTCAGGTACTCTGACAGTGATTTTTTTTTTCACTGTCATTTCCCCCTTCTTGTCAGTTCTGTCTGGAACACGGTGCTCTGTCCCAGACCCCATGTAACACCAACTGCAATAAATAAGTGGAGAAACTATTCACACTTCACACGTGAGAATGTGCCCTCATTTTACAGCCCATCTATCAAACACACACACATACTTCAGCGTGGTACAGATGCAGACCAGGAGGATTTATGATCCCAACTCCCCTAACACAGTTTTAATAAGTGCTACTACAAATATTGCAATAATATAATACATCTTAATGTATTGGAATGCAGTCCTTGGGGATCTGTGGGTACTTAAAAAAAAAAAAAAACCCCCAAAAAAAAAACCAGCCCGAATATTTAAAACCAATGTTTTAATAAAGTAACTAAAAAGCCTTTCACCAAAAGCGTCTAATGGCACTTGAATTCAACAATCATACCAGAATGGTTTGTTGATTTAGGGTTCTGGAGAAACTGTTCACAGGTGGGCAGGTTTGTACAGAGGTGAAAGCTGTTCCAGCCACATACAGGGTAAAAGGATACAACAGTTTTGTCAGAAGTGGTATGGCAGATCTCTTTATCATCTGACATATTCACATGTGAAGTTCTGTTGAGTAAAACACTTACTAGTAGTTGGGGAAAGACATCTGCTTCTGTAAAGAGACACAGTTGTGTGGGGATTATTTAGGGTGTTTTTTTTTCCCCCTTTTTCAATGATCAGGTGAGATAGAGAACACAAACAAGAGGATTACCAAAACCTATTATTCTCTGTTACATTGGAATAGCTCATAGGGCCTGGTAAGTTTCCATGGTCCTTACAGGTGAGCACCACTTGCTAACCACCAGTGTGCTGCAAGTTTGAAGAGCTGCTGTCAAAGTTGACTCTGCAGCTGGCTGAAGCACTGCCTTATCTGTGTGGCCCTGAGAAGAAATCTGTGTTATTAGCCTGCATTATTTGGTGGTGCTTTTAGATCCAAGGTATTGTATCTGAGAATGCCTCTGTGCATCACATGGATAAGGCAGTCTGGATAGAAAGCACCTTCTTGGAAATCTGCTCTGACACACAGCATAGATGTGTCTGGGCTGTTGTTCCAGTGGGAAGTAGGAGAACCAGGTGCTCAAGACTTGGGATTTCCACTATCATCCAACTTTGTCAGGAAAAGGAAGGTAGAGGCAACTTGCTGGGGTCCTCGTGGCTAAGTGGGGAACTTCTGAGTGGATCAAGAAGTAGAAATTTGGTATTTAAAGCGTTTGTGCTTGTCTCAAGTAGGTCCTAAAAGACATAGAAGCAGTAGAGCGAAGGCTATAAAATACCAGATTCTGAAAACATTTTGAGAAGATTGCTTAGACATTTAATTTGGATAACTAAAACATTGCACTAGATACTGATTAAAAGAGCGGGCAGTTGAAAAATAATGAACATTTCCAAAAATATGAGTGATGAAGAAATGAAACTGAAACAGAACAAAAGGCGAATTGAACCTGTATTGCATTTAGGTTCAAACTGTATTTCAAATTCAGAATTCTTTCAAACTTCTTCTGTCCTCACCCCCACCAAAACCGATATTCTTGTTGATAAGAAAGCAATTTCCAGTGGGGAACTGATGAACTGTGGATACGTCCCTTATATTATATCACAAATCACGGAGAATTCTCAGACCCACAGCATTAAATAAGCACAGTTAATTTATTAAATCCATTTGGTTTTGGAGAAGAGTGAAGTGTGCAACTATTTTGAAGGACTTGTACTAAACCTAGCATTTTACAAGAAATGAGGCCAAACAAGCCTACTTTGGGCTTGCCTGAACACAGCCTGCTGATGTAGCTTTCTTCTCCCTGCAGTATCGCTGGGTGCTGTAGGAAAGACACCAGCTGAACGGAGCAAAGCCAGTGCGGTTGGGAGGAGAGGTGCTAAAGTAGGAAAGGATGCTCTGGTATTGCACATATTCATCTTCACTTGTTAAGAGCCTGACCCAGAGACTAGTCACATATCTTGTTCTGGATTTGAGGGCATAGCTCAGCAGCAGCACGGCTCTGCACTGCTGCCCTCACTGCCAAGCATCAGTTTCCTGTCCAGAGTGAATCATTTCACAAGAGCAACCCTCTGCCCTGCTGCCTTCTCCTCACTGCTCTCTTTTGACGAGAACCAGGCTCACTTCATTTTCTTTCTTTCTTCATTGCCTGAGATTGCTCAGCCAGCGACACACTGATGTGCTGCACCGATGGCTGCTACTCACAGTGGGGCTCTGAGCCACACTGCAGTCATGGCTGCACTTATAGGATCCCTGCCTCCTGCTTGCTTCCTCTATGGCATGTTTTCAGATTCTGTGGTCTAAAGTAGCAGCAGGGGCTTCCAGATTCAGAGCAAGGAGATTGGAATCATGTGTGTGTGCCTGCCTGGAAGAAATGGCTGTGTTTTATATGCCTCCAAGCTCCCCGACTCCTTGTAAATGGACAGGGAGAAATGCAAATTCCCTTTCCTTGGAAAACATCCTTTCTCAAATGAGCAATGAATAAAGGTGTATGCACTTAGAAAATTGCTGCTAAATGTGCATATTCCAAATGGCACTGGAGTAATGCCAGCTAAGATCCAGCTCATCTGAAAAGCAGCGTACCTGGGATAGGGTTAGGGTTGCAGTATTGAAAAACATCCCTTGATATGCGCTGGACTGGAGAGGAGGGGACAGGAAAGACATTTTTAAAATGCTTTGTTGAAGGCACTGTTTAAAGAGGCCAAATCTGTTTGTGTAACGAAAGTGGGGTGATGGACAACTTTGTGAATATTGCAGTGCCGCATGGCCTTGCCTTTATTGGCATGTTAACCACTGAAAAATCCATCTCAGCATGATGCATGTGACAAAAGGCTCAGGAATCACTGATTCTGTGGCTTGTATTTTGTGGGTCAACCCAGATCAATGACCATAGCATGCCTTCCTGTTCTGTGAGCATTATCAGCTACTATGTCTTGTGACCACAAAGTTTTGCTAAGGCTTCTTAGCAGTAAGATGTAGACTGTCCCATTGCCTTGCTCCTAATGCTGCTACAACAGAGCCTGACTGTCATTGCTGTGGTTGCGTCAGTGTTTCAGTCAAGAATCTGCACGTTCAGAGCTTTACAAAGCAGGAAAAAAAAACAGCTAAGATTAAAATGGCAGACAAAACTCGGAATAAATTTTTATTTCTAATGATTTAGGTACTTCTAATGCTCAGTACAGTCATCTGCAGTCTATTTAAGTAAGCATTTCTCTGCTTATCCCAGTTTTTTAACTCTGGGTGGTGTCTGCAGGAGAATGATTAAGTGGTAGAAACTGGGAAAGCGGTATCTTGTTTTGGGTGTGCTGAGAAATATCTTCCAAGTACAGGCATGGGGCCAAATGATATTGCGTGAGTTTTGATTTCAGGGCTCAGTGTCTGCCTGGGATAAGTGAAAGGCATGTGTTAAGCGCTTCTAAATAAATAAATGTCATTTAGGTATGCTGTTGCCACCCTCAAAAACTTTCCAGTTCTTCACTTTGCAATTAGATGTTATCTAAACTTCCCTTTAATATAAAGAATACAACTTGCAAATGAAGTGTCATTATTTAGTTGCCTCAGGCAACTGAAAAAATTTTAGGGGTGGCTGTTGTAGTACAACAGCTGCTATATCTTAATGAAATAACCTGTCATTATTACAAGCCTTTGTTGAGGTCAGGGAGTGTATACTTCCACTCCTAAGCATCCAAGATCAGGAGTTTCAGAAATGGATTATAAGATTGATTTTAACGCAGAGGCATTTTAAGAAGAATATATATATATTCTGTGTTGGATACTGTCTTTGGAACCCTTAGACACCACATTTCCAGGACTTTTCTGCAGTTAGCAGTGCTGGGAGGTTCTTCTGAAATGAAAACAGATCCTTGTGTAACAAGATGACTTTGTGAGTCAAGGCTTTCTGGAAAACCTCATGTCTCAGTAATGGCTCAGTGGGAATCAACAGTGCTGAGGAGCACTCGGAACCCCAAAGCCCTCTCCAGCCTTGCAAAGCCTTTTATTGGCCCCATGCTATAAGCCTGTAAGTGTCATCAGTGGACTGGCGGCATGAATACCATCTAATATTTTTGCAGCAAAGATTTTCTCAAGTGAGATAGGCTTGATATCGTATTTGTGAAGTGAAAGGGGTTACTTATTGTGAAAGAAATGAATAATAACATTGGCAAACATATTCATGAGTACATTTATTGCCTGAACTGGTAGGTAACTGACAAAGGCTGTGGTGACCCCAGAAAATACCCGCCTGATCTTTATGTGGCTGCTTGGTGGACACCCAACCAAAGTTACTTCCACAGCTGTTGATAAAAAGGGAATGTGTTCTGCTCCCTGTGATTTGGTGAGGGAGTTGGTACGTCCAGTTCCTTGCAGAAAGCTCCTACAGGAGGTCCATAGAAAGGACAGAGTGAGCATTTAGGCTGACAGCCAAGAAGTAAAAGGTCGGGAAAGGCTTTCCCCAGAATGCAAAGTAAGAATGGTTAGAAGCATGGACTTTGTTTCAGTGCCTCTAGTTTGGCCAACCTTTTAGGTCTCCCCATCAAAAAGCCAAAGATATGTTGAGGCGAGTTTCATGGGGAATATATCAGTGAAATGTTGAGCTTTCAAAACTCTGAAAAGTAAATGGAGGGCTTATAAATTACACGGAAAGAATTATAGTGCACTGGAAATGTCAGGAAACCACACTGCTTACATTATGTTTTTGTTATAGAATCCTCAAGTTTTCTCAATCAACAGCTAATCATCAGAACCATTATATTACCTACATATAAATTTTGGATTGCTTCTATGCACTTTGAATCTGGAAACTCATCATATCTAGGGAAAGGCTGTTGAAACTTTTGATTAAAAATAGTCAGTACTTTTCTCCACCCTGTCCCACCCACTTTTGAATCTGGGATTTCTCTGTTGACACAGTTGAGGTGGAACTGCTGTCAATTTGGCTATCATAGGGCCATGATAGCTCAGTCACAAGAACAAGCTGAGACTTTGGAATTAGATTTTTGGAACCTACAGCCCAAACCCAGCCTATGGGGCTCCTTCAGATGTCAAAGATTCAAGAGAAGGGTTTGGTTTGAACTCAGTGTTCTGACGCCTGCTCAGCCTCAGACACTTGAAACCACACAGCATAGAGGTATCTCGTACTCTACTTGTGCTCAACTCTTCACTTGCCAGGACAGATCTCCAGGACTGATGTTTTTGGTCCCAAGTCCAGCTGTTGGGTAGAGCTATGGAGAGTACTCCTGGGGAAGTTGGATTAAAGTGATCAAGCGAGACGTAGAGATTAGGCAAAACAAGAAGCTTGAAACGTAGGCTAGTTAAGGGCAGGCAGGATTTGAGCTTTAAACAAATGGTTCCCATTTTCTCTTAGTAACTTAAGTTTATGCATAATCTGTATGGAGTCAAAAATACCTTCCTAAAATGTCTTTCATTTTGGCAAGGTGCTGTCTCCTGAACTCTGTTTTCTTCTTTACATCTTCAGAAGCGTAATCTGGGAGGGATGGCTTGGAGCTGAAGGTCTCCACTGCTGGTATTAATAACAAAAGGCCCAATGCATTGCCTCTCCAGCTCCCACCCGCCTCTGACAGGATCAGGCCCTAACATGTTTTAGACACAGATGTTGTAGGAAGTCTCAAGTTGCTTAATATTATTTGTTCACACATCCCAGCTGATGCTAAATCTTGTTAGGGAGGTGTTAAATGTCTGAAGACGACAGAGGCACTATCCATTCCCAGAATGAGTCACCAGGATGGAAGAGCTGAGTCCAGCTATTACCACCCGCCAGGGCTTCCGAGATTTCCCCCACTACTCCCCCTTTTTCATTTTAATGGAGATATTAATTCCATTCTCATGAATTGGAATTTGGACACAATCCCTGATTTTCTTATGACATATTAATAGCAAAATTGGAAAGGCACAGGACTTTTAAAAAATCTGGTGCGTAGTCATAAATATATAATAAGAACATAACTCCTAATTTTTCTAAAAGGGAGGGAGATATTTTTCTTCTAATTAAAAGAAATCTCTAAAGAATGTATCACAATTCTTTGCACATAAAGAAACAGTTCTGTGTGGGGAGCTCAAAACACTTCCCAAACTGCATATACCTTTCCTGAGGACAGGGCACTGAATTTGTTTACTCTCCTCAGTTTGCAGATGGGGAGGCAGAGGCACAGCAGTGAAGGCTGTTGTCAGCTGTGGTCAGGCATTGATCCAAGCAGTCCCGATTTCCAGGCACTGCTTTAACCCATCGGATAGACTCTGGATTCTTCCTCTTCGGTAGTGTCCTTAGTGTTTCCGCTGTTCTTGCTGCTTCTTTCTTGGTTTTCACATTTGCAGAAATCAATGCAGGGCCATGCATGAGGGAGCAGCACACTGCATGGCTTCCTGGCACAGAAAGCAAGCACAAAAATGCCGTTCTCCCAGGCCTCAGCCCTGTGCACACATGGTGTGCAGCCCCGCTGAAATCCATTTAATGTGTTCAATATGCACCATCCATGACTTATAGGTTGGATGCAGGAAAAGAAAAACAAAACATCACTGTAAAACAAACTATGATTTCAGAGAGTTGCTGAAAACGAAAAGCAGGAACAGGCACCAGGGATCTTTCAACAAATGTAATTTAAAGAGCTCACTTTCAGCTCTCTGGGCACTTTGACAAGCTTTTAGTGGGATTCAGGCAACTACTCAGTAGTAATGGGCAGTTGTCTGTGCAGCGGGGCTGTGCAGGGCTGGGGAAGATAATGGAGGCAGTGGCAGGGAACGGGGCTGAGCGATGTGCCTGGGGTCCCTTGTGAACCCTGTGTTAGTGAGTGAGCTTGTTGCCCTACTGGGTAATGAGCCTGGCAGTGAAGCCACCCTGCCAGGCCAGACAGCATGCTGCTGCCAGTGCTGGGGAAGACTCCAGGGGAAAAAAAAGCTGCAGCTCCTGGTGGCTGAAGGGCAGGAGAAAGTGGGGAAGGGGTGGCAGGAAGGCTGACAGCAGTGAGCAGATTGACAAGGGCTGAAGTTTGTCTGGAGCCACAATGTTGGCTGCTCGCTCTTTCCAGGAAGGCTGCTCCTTTATCCCTGCCAGGAAGGATTTCTTCCACAGCCAGCTCTGGGCTGGGCCAGCCCCTGGGCAGTGATTTACAGCTTGGCAAGAGAAGAGCTGTGTACATGGGGGACACCAGTTGTGCAGACTGTCCCACCTACACTTTTATCTGGCATCTCTGCAGAGCCAGTAGTTGTTTTGGGCCAGCCTTCCTTCATCTTTTTACCCTTCACAGCATCAACAGGTGAAGTCTTGTGTAAGCTTTGCAAGGCCTGTGTTTTCACCACCTCTGCAAATTGTCCTTAATATCAGGCACTGAAAACAAATTGCACGGTCACCTATAGCAGACTGCCCAGAATTTGGTCGGGATTTGAGAATCCCCGAGGATGGAGACTCTGCAGCTTTTCTGGCCAGCCTCTCTGAGTGTTCAGTCGCCCTCCCTTTATCAGTCGAACCCAGGAACTTCTCTGCTCCACAGCATGAGCTGTGGGGTTTCCAAGGATTAGGTACTCTTTATACTTTGAGAGCTGGTACCTCCTCACCCTCATCTCTGCTGTGCATTTTTGGCCCACCTGGGGTTAGAAGTGAACAGTGCTAAATATTATTCCACTGCAGGTGTGATATGCACCTGTGATACGTACACGATTCTTCATTTTTTTCGTTCTATGGAGATTTTACGTGGCACATTCAGATAGCGGTGGATTTTGGTTATTCTCTCACCTGCATTTACATGTTTGTGTCATAAACAGATTTGGAAGCTTTGGAAAAAGATTATTTGTGTCTCATAATGGTTCAGAATTTTCTTAGGACAAAAATACTCTCCTTCATTACCTAAGGTGTAGAAGAACCATATTCTGTTTGGCTGGTTGATAACTAAATTCTTGAGCAAGTAAACTTTGACAACAAAAAGATTAAGTGGTGTATGCCACTGGCTGAACTAGGCAGTTTTCTAGTGAAGTGAATCTCACCTTCCTCTTTCTTTTGCATACAGAAGTGAGCTCGGTGGTGTAAATCTCACTGTGGAGTCCAGCTTGGCTCCCCCTATCTCCCCCAGCCTCTGGCACGGCACTGCCTGCCCCCCTGCCTCCCCCAGGCAGGAAGCACTCCCACCCTGCGGCCCTACTCCCCACATTTCTTCCTGAGATAGGGATCCTTCCCACTGTTTGAGAGGAGCTCCAACTTTTAGAAGGGGGCTGCAAATGCCAAAACCCACTCACTCAGCCTGTTGGCAGGACTTGTTGGCCTCCCCATCCCAAGAATCACTTGAATTTGTTTCCTCAGAGAGTGGAGCAGTGGGAGACCAGCGCACAGTTTTGACCTTTCATACCAGCACAGCGATCCAGTGATGAGACACGGCCTCCTGGGGTATCAGCCAGCTGAGGTCACTGCCTTGCAGGGAAAAAAAAACAACAAACAAACATAAAATAAAACCAAGCCAGTGAGTTTCCAGTGTGATTTCTGTGAGGCAAACCCATCCTCAGTGTCTGACTGGGATGCAGCCTTACCAGGCCAAACGGCGTGATGGAATGGCAATCCTTGCTTTGCTGTGTTGCCTTTGTATTTCTCCAGTTGCACCATGGCATCACTCTTTGCTGCCACAGGAGTCATCATTCTGGCAGAGGTAAAGATGGAGTGAGTGCAGGTTAAATGATGTTCAGCAGCGTTTATCCCACTATGGCATGTAAAGCAGCTCAGCACTGCTGCTTTTATAAACGTGTTGAGCACATCAGCAGTATTAAATTACCCAGAGAGAAATGAAGCCAGCCCAAGGACCTTGTTCAGATCTTGGTGTGAGCTTAAGCTAGGTCAGAAATACAGGGACTACAATCCTGAGGCAATTGTGCAGCACAAGCGGGTTGATAACTAAATTCTTTCTTTTGTGATGAGGAGGGACAAAAGCAAAGCATTCTGGAAACATGAAAAGAAGCATGGGTTACCTCACGGGATCATTCAGTTAGTACCAAAGCTGTGCAGCAAATCAGAAGGGCAGCTGAGCTTCTTGCCCATGAAAGTATCATAGAATCATAGAATGGCCTGGGTTGCAAAGGAGCACAATGCTCATCCAGTTCCAAACCCCTGCTGTGTGCAGGTCGCCAACCAGCAGCCCAGGCTGCCCAGAGCTACATCCAGCATGGCCTTGAGTGCCTGCAGGGATGGGGCATCCACAGCCTCCTTGGGCAACCTGTTCCAGTGCCTCACCACCCTCTGATGAAAAACTTCCTCCTCATGTCCAACCTAAACCTCCCCTGTCTCACTTTAAAACCATTCCCCCTTGCCCTGTCACTATCCAACCATGTAAACAGTTGTTCCCCCTCCTGTTTATTTTTTTGAAATATTTTTGAAAGTAGGTCCAGACATCACTCACCTAGCTGTGCAAATTAATTCAGTGAGAGAATACATGCATGTATGTGCTTACATCGGGATATTTAAGGAGACAAGAGAGATTTTCACCATGTGGAATGTCATCAAAATGTCATCTTCTCAAAGTATTTATTGTGTGGGGCATTCTGAAAATGCATTAATCAGTTTTATTGTCATTAGGCTGAATATGTTACATATTTTTTTCATAGGATATGAAGTAATCAATGTCAGATCTGTAAGTTTTCCATTGTTTGATTCATTTAAATAACCATCAGAGCACATCTTGATTTTATATATTTGCAGTAACATTTCTTACTCTGGCTGAGGAATAAGCTCTGCAATTGAACTGAAGATATGAGAAGATAGTTATGCAAAAAATCAGTGAATTGATTCAGTTTAGTTTCTTGTGTCAAACAAACACATCAAACTCCTCCCACTCAAATCTGTAAGCCAAAATCTCTTTGCATGTGGAATTTTAATGGTGGATAGCTGCAGGTACCGAATAATTCTGAAAAAAGCATAACATGAGGAATCTGAGAAAAAGGAAAAAGAGAAAAAAGTTCAAAATATTTGTTGTCAGTTATTGCTTTGTTACTCCACCTGCATTATCATGTTTGCTAATATTACCTTCAGTATTAAGGTGCTCACTTCAACTTAACGCGGGTGCTTAGGCCAAGTAATTAAATGGAGGAAGTGTCTTTCTTTTACTGCAGAAGAGTTAATCTGCTCATAGATAATTTCCTATATGATGCTGTTGGCTTCAAGAAGGAAGGGGGCCAATTAGTTACAGCTGAAAGAAGAAAAATCATGAATATTCAGAGGCCCAGAAACATCACCTCCTGAGGAAAGATGGAGAATGTGAAAGATGGAAAGGTTTGAGTTTGATCAGTCTAAAGAGGAGAGGACTCAGAGAGATAGATGGTAACAGCCTTCAAGTATGTTAAAAGTTGCTCCAGAAGAGATGGGATTAAACAGATCTCCATGTCCCCTCCGGAAAGTGCAAGAAGTGGCTTGCACTGAGGCAAGGGAAGCATTTTGTTCTTTCGTGGATTTGGAGAAGTGCCAGTGCTAGGGTGCTGAAGCCCTGGGATGGAGGCAGTGGGATTACATGTTTTAGGAACAGGTTAGAGAAATGCTAGGGGTTATAGAGGGATTCCTTTTCCTGTTAAAAATCCTGCTTTTTTTTGTTGGACTGATGACCTCTTTAACCCAGTTCTTAAAAAACATTCTGCTTTTTTAACCTTACTTTTAAAAATCCTGATAGTGAAGGAAGAGATGAATGTACCCATGTGAATCCTTACCTGCATGCTGTGTGGTAAAATGCTGTGATCTCATGCACGTACTCCCTACTGTAAAGTTTTTTTTGCCATGACCATGCTGCGGACACAGAGAAAAACTGTGAGATGTAAGGCTATATTAATCATTGACTTTCAGATACTGATAATTACTGGTCACAGCAGGCAAAGATAGAATCAGTAAATAGGACAGGGGTGGAAGGCTCAGAAGAAGACCAGAAAGAAGGTCTGGGAGGAGAGAAATGGTGCTAATATTTTCTGTAAGGAAGTAAGGACGATGAATTTCTTGCAGAATGCAGAGTAACAAGGAGAGCACAAGAAATGCAGCCAGGAAAGGCAAGGAGGAAGGTGTTACATCAAGGTGAGTGAGAGCAGAGACAAACCCAGCTAAGAGGGAGAGTGAAGGATAGGAGTCTGATATGCAGAATGGAAACTGACAGGCAGAGCAAGAAGCCCAGTGTAAGGAAGAAGGGAGGAATCCAAGCTAACACAAAGACTGGAAGTAGGCCGAGAAGATTAACAGGAGTTGCAATGGAAAGGAAGTAAAGAGAGAATAAAGATGTTTATGTATACCATGGTCATGCAAGGGCTGGGATTTCCAAGAACAAATTTCAGTAGCCAGAGAGCCGTGTGAGCCTTAACAAAATGGGAGACTTGACAAGATGTGATGACCATGCACACAAGGACAGGATTGTTTGTATAAACTAAAACGGAGATAAATACTTCTTAAAAGCCAATGTTAACCAAAATCTGTTATTGCATTAGTGCTGTGCACATGGTCAGATGTTGGCTGTGCAATACCATGCAAACGGACTGTGCTGTCTGCTAATTAATTATTTTCTCCCTGCATTCATTGACAGATATCACAAGATTTATAACATGCCCTTTACCCGTGGCCCAAAGTTCAGATTGCTAAGGAAACACGAATCCGCAGAGTAATGGCATCTGCAGCCTAACCCCAACAAAGCGTTTGTTTATAAATAGGAAAAGAATAGCCTAATAACAGGAGGCAGATGTTGAACATCTTGATTCGTTTCAAATGTACTTGGTCTAACTCACTGAGGCGAGTCAGGCAACAGTGGACAATCACCAATTAATTTTTATCCTAGTAGGTCACGTTAAAATATACACTGTGTTTTCCGCAGCTTTTGAGCTGGCTACGGAACAGCTTGAATAAATTTTGGAAAGAAACCTTCAGGATCGATTTTAAAAACTGTTTAATCATAGCCTGATATTCCTGATTATTGTTTGGTTAATATTTTAAACATTCTGCATATTGAAGTTGTCTGGAGTGCCCTGGAGTTTGTTAGTTTGTTGATTACATTACACATAGTTTCTCCACCGCCATCCCTCTTAAAGGCAGTGTTACAACATCATAAATAGTTGCATTTTTATATTGTCAGTGGTTTCGATGACGGCAATTTAAAACTATTCCTGAGTGCTCTGATTCTGCTTGGCCATGTGTACTCTTTCACTGCTGTTCGTACACAAATAAACAATTGGGATAATGCAGTAAAGTTATTTTTGAACTGCTGCCTGAGCTTGAAAAAGCTCAATGCACAAAGCTCACCGAGGTGAATGGAAACTTTCCAACATATTTCAGTGAGCTTTGGATCAGGCTGCTAAGCATACTGCCATTTCAAAGCTTTTTTTGTAATAGGCAATGTTTGCTGAATTTATCTAAGGTTTCCAGTGATTAATATACATCAGCTCCAACGTGTTTTGACTGGCTGATGATTAGGTATCACGGGGCAGTTTCTTAGGGTTTTTTATTCTGCACTTCACAGTAATTACACAACACTGCTCCAGCTGTCCCAATGACCAGATGTTGGCTGTAAAGCTCTCTGAATTTAATATCGCATGCAATCCCTCCCTTTTTTTATTATTATTTTTTTCCTCAACTGGTTGAAGCTGCAATGTCTGTGTTAGCTCTGTTTTCTTACAAGGGCTGTTTTGAGGCACCTATTACTCCAGTGTGGTTTGGAAGGAGCTCAGATTTCATCAAAACCTGTGCACAGTCCCTTCATTAGCAGCTATCTTTCACATCCAAGGCCCTTCTGAACATGAGGGATGTGTTCTGCTTCGACTCAAGGCTCTTTGTCCTTTCAGTCCTGCTTTCAGTCCTGCATCCTTGCCATGGTCCTTAGTTAGTTTTGGCATTACCAAACAGACACTGCCTGCAAATCTTCTGCTTGGGACCTCACACAGGAAAGATCCTCTGTTTTAACATTATAGCAAACGATTTCTTCCACTTGTTTTGCTTTTTTCACAGCTTATACCACAACCTTTCTGAGCTTTCCCCTCTACTTTATTTTGCATGCCTGTAATGCCTGCCAGTTGAACATCTCCCAAACCATTCCAGGTACTAATCGATCTTCAGAACTGCTTCGTAAATTAGGCAGGTCTCATTACCCCCATTTGGTCCTCATTTGAAAACTAGGGATTGATATATGCCCATGAAAGCACAAGACCAAAAAAGCCGGCTCGTCCTTTCAGCTTGTGTTTCTTAACTGCTCTTGCAAGCTGTTTGCTAAACATGCGTTTGTCTGGGAGGAAAGTAGTTAACTGTCCCCAGATATTTGACAAGGCTTTTTGATGTTGGCAAGGGGCATGTACTTTCAGTCACTGTATACCACTTAGTGCTTTGCAAGTCTCTTGAGAGCTCAAAGAGGGTTGAAAAAAAATGTTGCTAATTCCTCTAATCTTTCAGTACCGAGCTGAGATGGGGCATGAAGTATGTCATTCAAAGGACACTTGAGCAATATGATTGGCTAATGGGGAGTCCTAGCAGCAGGTACAACATTTTAAATACACACTGCCAGAGCACAGGCTCTTAAAAAGCATTTCTCCTCACCCTCACCTCGATGTTTGCAACACTGCAGATAGCTTTTCTAATTGTAATAAGTCACAACAGGGCATGCCTTGTTGGGCCATAATCATGCTTCTCAGGCTGATGATAGCACTCCTCCTTCAGGTTGGCGTACACCCGAGGAGTGCAATTATGGTACAACAATGATTGCCCTGTTGTGCCTTATTATTCAAGCAAGGCAGTGAGGCAAGTGTTTGTGTGTGCACATGCAGAGACAGTACATTTGATCAGGTCCTTACCAGGTAATTAGCAAACTTGCATTAACCCTATCCCAATGTTTCTATAATTCAGATGTTCCTTTTAGAATTGCCATTTTACCCTGCTTGCCAACTAGATCCCAGAAAGCCTAGCAAAGACTCCCTTTTCCTCTATCTTTTTCCATATTTTTTGTTGTGGTTTTACCATGAATTTGAGCTCATTGCAAGCGTGACATCCTGCTAGCCTTGGCATAAGAAGATAACCATTCAGAGGGCATATAAATCATAGCCTGTAGTGGTAGGAGATCCCACCCCATCAGGTGGACTCAGGACGGCTTAAGCTGCCTTTTGTTTTTGTCCTAATGGCCTAGGTAACCAACAAGAGTGCCTTGTCAGTGCAGAAAACATGGCAGATCTCAAAAAGTGTCCCTTGCTCTGTTGAGATCCAGGCCAGAAGAACCAGGATCTCATTTCACAGGGGCCTGCTATTTTTTGATCAGTGGACATAATAAAAATGACACAAAAATGAAACGGGACAGCTCTTCCAAACCCTTGGGTTACCTAGTCTCCTTTAAAACTTCTCTGCAATATTCTTAAGATTTAGGTATATTTGGATACACGGAGTATGCAATGTATTCGTGGCGTATAGAAATGTGACATACAGCAAGTGAAGCCTCGTCTGTAGCAGTGGAGTTGGACGCAGTTGGAGGACAACCCCAGGATCAGTGCACAGTCATTTGTCACTGCTGTTTGGGATGGAGGAAGCTGCTTAAACAACAGACAAGAAAGCGGCATTTCTCTCATTTTTTCTAGGATTATGCTCTCGATTTTTTGAGTCACAAGAATGGAATGAGTTCTATGCTCCAAGTATTTATTGGAAGACCTCTTCCAACACCGAGGAGTTTTAATTGCACTTGTTGTTAAGATGTCGTTTTTAATGGCCTTATAAAAAAGCTCTGCGATTTCCACATTCTTGAGCTTTGAGCAGCGTGCATTCCTTAGCTGCACGGCAACAACAGCCCATCTCCCTCACTCCCAAGGATGCTGAGGATGGGAACACTCTGCCTTTGCGGATGAGCAGGCTAGTGTTTGTCAGTGCACTGCGGTGCATGTCCAGGTCCTGGGGTTGTGCATTCTCCTTTCAAGGTGCACCTTTGCAAGGATTGGTCGCAAGTGAAATTCTGTGAAAGCTAACACTGTGTTTCCTGAGATTACAGATTACTAGGCTGGGGCCAGTGTTAGGACTGTGAACATAAGGTGTTTGAGCTAAAAATATTTTACGGCTTTAGCCAATATGATGACATTTTCCGTATTTGCTGCTGTGTTCAGCCTGTCTAGTCATTACAGAGATCTTGGCTTTCTCCTTCTCCTCCCTTGATAGCAAAAGTTAATCACTTGCACATGGACTCCCTTGAAAAAAATACGTAGTGTTTACTTGTTTTTCTCTTTTGTGTTAAATTTAATTTACTTTGCTCCTGCCATTTCTCCATGCTGTCAGCCTATTGTTCAGTGGGCTATAGCACGCAGAGCTATTTTTCTTGAAAAAAGAAGTAATGTAGTTCATTTCTTTTGGAAAGGCCACTCATCTTTTTGGAAGGCAGAATCTCTGTCTTGATTGATGCAGTTCTCCTGGATTCCCTCAACTTCAGTCAAGAGGAGTAAACCTGAAGGTACCAGACATAGTGGTGTGAAGCTGCATGGGTGTTACACCTGTAAGCCATTACTGCACAGAGGTACAGAAGGAGTGGGGTCTGGGCTGCCAGATTCGCTTAGCACCACTTTAATATTCATGGGAAGCAGGCTAGTGACCTCTTTTTTGCTATTGGGATTTACATCCAGCTGCAGAAATTTGCCAGGAAGTCCCTTGAGATGGGGAGACCTGCGGCGCGTTGAACTGACTTGCTGATTCTGGCTGCATGGTGCCAGCCCAAGAAAGAGAGATTCAGCATTGCTGTGCCCCCATCACTTCCAAAGGAGACTTCTGATGACTGCTACACCCTCAGGAGCCCAGTTTCAGACAGCCTGTACTACCTCCATGTGCTGCCAGTGAGATGGGATTCCCCCAGTTCCTCTCTAATTTCCTAATGTGCCATTTCAAGTTGTTGGCACTGTTTCTGACTTAGATGGTGATGAGGTATCTCTCCAGTACTTCAAGGACAAGCACCTCTTGTCTACACGTTCTTCGTTCCCACTTAGAGGGTTTCAACTCATTCAAGATGATCTCTTGAAAGAAATCTCTCTGCATATACATCCTCATCAAATCACTTTCCCTTCCCTTCTGAACGTGCATGCTGGCCCTGCTGCTTTGATGTTACAGTACTGAGGAATTTATAAGACATGGTATTTTTTCCCAGCTAGAAAACACAAGCAAACCATCTATTATGATAATTACTGAAACTGATTTACATCTCATGAAAAGATTAGGCAACAGTTGCTGCCTTGGAAATGTCTCACAATGGCATAAAACTTCAGGCCTAAGGAGAGGCATAAAAAGGCAGTTTGCAAACCTCTGGGTGAGTACCTTTAGATAAGTCTCTGTGGATTTGCTGATAAGACTTTCCCTGGGAGGATTCTTGCTTTTGGTTCTCTGACCAGGCAAAAAGAATTTCCCTTCTTTGCAGTTGAGCTTCCAGTGAACTTTTGAATTAGGAAGGACGTTAGAGCGTGATAATCAGAGAAAAATTAGATTCAGGCACAACTAACATCTCAGATGGAGGCGTTCAAGGCCCTGTGCTGCCCTGCTGTCCCAGCAAAACCCAGCGGGTGAGGATGCTTTTGCTTCTCTTGTTAATGTGATAAAAGTGACCCAGTCATGCGTGGAGGGGAGAGGCCGAGTCCCTGCCAACAAGTCACACTGAGAGCACTTCCACAAACAAATATAGACAATGTGGTTTCAGAAAGAACTCTGTTTAATGGGGTCCTTCAGCATTCCCTCTTCTCTCTCCCCTGGCTTTTGGAACCTCATCTTGCAGGCACATTTATGCAAATAAAGATCTTCACATGCGTAATCTTCTATCACAGTGTAAATCCTTGAAGCATCTTGAACCTTTGCCATAGAAACTAACAGGAGTTCTGTCTTTGGCTCAAGATGGTGTGCAGGAACGGCTCAGGTTCATAGTTTGCTTCCTCTTCCTCTGTTAAGTATTTCTCATGTCAGGTATATGTTTTGTTGGGTGAGGTATGCAAAACATTTGGCACTCATGCACTCATTCTTTCTGTTGTTTGCCTGTAGAGGTTTCATAAACAAATGATTTTTGCTGTTAAAAATAACTGGATTTCAATGTTGAAGGGGTGAGTATGATTTGAAAATGAAGTTATTGCTTAGCAAGAAGTCATATAATCTAAAAGAAAAACACTTTGTGGTGAGCTATTTTGTGTCTGTTATCTGATAGGGAAGACAGATACATCAAAACGTTGTAAAAAACTTTACAGTGAAATACAGTGTTAGGGCATTTTTATATTCTGATCATTTTAAACATTACCAACATAAGACATCCAACGAAGCAAAATCTCATCTTAACATATGAAATAGTCATGAAATACTGAGGTTTGTTTTAGTGCAGAGTCCAGCAGGAATCAGAGTATGAACATTTGTCTAGACCATGAAACTGCAACATTACGCATTAAGCAAACTCTCTAATTTGCTTCCCACCCTTGCCATCCCTACTGGTTAAAACCAATAGCATTCTGTATGGCACAACACTTTGTCACAGACATACACCGCTGCCTGGGTTGGGGAGGTTTGGTGCAAAGTTTCTCTGTGCTCAGATGTTGGCTTAAGCCCTGCTGGGTTCTCTGTGTAGTTGTGTAGGCTGTTGGGTACGGTCAGACTGTAGGACTGGAGAAGGTGGGCAGCAGCGTGACACAACAGCGAGTTTGTCATGTTCCTCTGAGTGACTAGAGGTGATATTTGGGTATTTTGGATCCCTCTGTTGAGGGGAAAATATGCAATATGCATTTACTAACTTTAAACACTACTGTGTTGAAAGCAATGGAAACACTGAGTGGGTCTTCCCATAGCAAAAAGAGGTAAATTAATCACCCACTTTACTGCATTGTAGTTTGCTGTGTATTGATGCTTAATGGGGATATTATAGCCCCAAACAGTTTGTCAACTGTTCATGTAATGAATGAAGGCTGTAAACATGGGTACCTTTCGTAAAGTATCTAATTCAACACATTTATGTGTGTGCTATTGTGAATGCCGGTACACTGGTGTTACTCAGTGAGAAAACCAAATCTGAAATAAAAGCTTTGGCCATAGGTACCTTTTGGCAGAAGGCAGGCATCAGTGCCCGCGTGCCTCGGGCACTGCTTTCTGAGGGGTGCTCTAGCCATGGGTATCCCCAGATATATTATCCTACTTCATGCAGCACGGTTAATTGTCATCGCTTAGTCCAAACTGAAGGTAATGCTTTGTGTTTCAGTGTTCCATCTAAGGGAAGTCCTGTTTTACCTGATGCTGACCATGTGCTGCTGGGGCCCCAGAGCTGAAGGTCTTTTCCAAACCCTCAATTTTCCTGAACGACTTCTGATCTCATAGTGGCTCATGGAACTGCAGCAGAGCTGCAGAACTTAGTCTGATGTAGATTATCAGCACTGCTTGACTTATTTGCTTAGGAGCTCACTGGCACCAGGCTTTCCCCAGTGGCTGCTAGGATCTGTGTGGAAAAGCCCTTTAGGATGTAATAGGAATCTTTGCAGAAACAGTAAGAGGCCCTATTTAAACTGCTCTGAAACCTGTAGAGTTTAATAGAGAGTAATATCCTTTCTATTGTTGTTTTTAACTGTCCTATATAATTCTATATTAAATTCTTGAGAAAGGCTGTAATTCTCTATTAAATTCTTTTGGGCTTTTTCACAAGGGTTCAGTTACATTTTTCATCCTTCCCAGAAGTCAATCACTTCAAGCCGCTGGCCATATGTACACATTATGGGTGTATACATGTTAGGCACGTGCACTGCTCCCCCGGAGTCCCTCACTCAGGGTCAGGCTTGGTTCTCCCTGAAGAGAGCCTTGTGAGCACCTAGCCCTGGGGATAACGTTCTGCACTCATTTTCTGGGTCAAAACCAGCCTGATTGGGCCACCCTTCTCTGCTTCTGCTGGGATGAAGCCTGTGTCTGTCTCCGTCAGCATGAGTTTGGCTTGGCATTACATATGAGGACACTTGAGTTGCTGCCAGGGAAGAACCTTGGGGTGAGGCCAAAGCAGGCTGGCAGGAGGTGGGCAGCCGAAAGCATTTGAGCAGCAGCTCCAGCTGAGCCGCCTGGATCCCAGGAATTAATCTGCTCTTTTTCAAACATTCATACGCTGATCTGATTTTAACTGCTGCCTTCACCCAAGTGGCTTTACAGCCTGGTGCAGTTTAAAGGGAAATTCTGACAATGCTTTTGCTTCACATTCAGTTTATCCCAGCACTGGCACTGAGACCACCTGATGTGCATGGTATGTTTGCTTATTTTGCTGATACCCTGTGAAGGTCGTTGGCAGTCTGTTTCCTGTTCTATGGGTATGTATGCCACTGCAGTCACTCTGCTCAGCATACAGTATGTAGGGAATGTAAAGTTCAGCAAACAAAACAAACACACTATTTGTGAACTGGACAGTATTTTCTTCTTCTTCCTAGACTGCAGCATTCATCCCATGTAATGGGTGTAAAAGGCTGCCTGTAAGAAGCTAAACCTTCTGAAATTGCTGCACACTCTGTGCAGGTCGGGCAGGGAACTCTAGAGCTACGTGTGTCAGGGATTGGGGTCCTGACCTCTGTTCATGGCCTTGGGATCACTCCTCTCTCTGGAGCAAGAGCATGGCTACAGTTTGGCTGTGGGGCCTCTGCCTGTGTCTACTGCAGAATGTCTGATCAGGCTTGGGGACAGCTATCAAAAGCCTGCAGCCTGCTTGTGCAGCACCCACGAATGGCCAGGAGATCAGAGGGCCACACCGTTTTTATATTTATTCTTTTTAGTTCACTCGCCATAGCCCAGATGGTGATGCTGAACCATGTAAGGGTTCCCACTCTCCTGGTGGGCACACTAAGAGACCTACACTAAGAACCTTTGCTCCCTTTACTATTCAGTTTATCTGGAAGAATCAGCTCCCTGTAGGAATTCTGGGGATGACTAGGCTTGGGGTGATGAATACCTAGACTGCTGTACTGTAATGAGGAGAGACTTTGACTTGCTGTTTCTGTTCGCATCTAAGCTTGATAATGTGACTAATCTGCTAGGATGCCTAGGACTAGTAATGCTTTTAATGTCTGGATTTATAGGTATTTATATGTCTATAAATAAGTAGGGCATTTAATATGAGCTTGTGTATTGAGCTATCTGTGTGTAGCCATCTGCTGGGTTGATGCCTGACAGAGTTGGAGAGGGAAGAGCATGAAAGATGGAGCAGCTGGGAATACACAGGCTGAGATACACTTATCAAGCCCCCTGACAGCAATGCCAGAGAAATTCCCAGACCTGTAGAGTGCGAATGTCTTGAAATTTGGGGAGCAAGGAAAAGAGAATCAGAGTTAACCCACTGGGAAGTGCTGCTTCAGCAGTGGTGAAAATCTGTGGTGACTCCAGTAAAATTAATGGAGTTGCAGTAATGTAAAACTGTTGTGAGATCGGCATCGAGCACTTTGCTTTTCTAGGAGATATTAATCAAAGTTCTGACCTTTTCCCTGGGAAGTTTTATTTCTTTTTAACTCTGTCCATAGGGTTACCAGATGTGCAGTGTTACTGGGACTGCCTTAGCTGTGTAAGGCATTCTTGGGGTCCCAGCTGACTTGCTGCAACTGGGATCTGTCCTGATCTCAATAAAACACTGGGGTTTCCCAGGAGCCTTGCTGACTATCTTTTCCATTCTTGCAGCATGTCTGTATGGCCAAGCACGCCTTCTGTTTCTCCAGTACCCTCAAAGCCCTGCTGCTGGTCAGCTGAAAGCCTGAGGCAGCCCCTTGTTTTGCTGCCTCTGCAGTGGCATATTGCGCACTGTCACAGCGGGAGCACGGCATGGCAACATCAGTGGTTTCAGACTGTAGGTGAAAATGTCTTCATACTTGCTTGCAGGCTTTCACAAAGGGGATCTGAAAGGGGCAAACCGACTAGGGAGGGGATAAAGGAAAGAACCAGAAAATTCAGCAGAAGCAAAACTAGTTGGGTAGGAAATTAGGTAGGGCTGGGAAGTGAAGGGTAAAAGGAATTATAAATTGCATTCGGGGGAGTATTTTTGTCAGCAGAGGCACAGTAAGATGAGAAACAAATGAAAATCATTTACACAACTGGTCAGAACTGGCAGCACAATTTTAAAAGTTAAGTCCAGGATTTTCTGACAAATCAGAGGAGCTGATCTTTAGGCTTGGTAGGGGGCTTTGGCCGGGGATGTTTAGCATGCTTTAGCACGCCAGGCTTGCATTGCCTGACAGTATTCAAGTTTGTTGAAACAGCAGTATAGTTTTTAATGAGTAAGTGTTCAAGAAATTGTTTTAATGTGCTCTTCAAAAATAGCCCCTTGGATCACAGCACTCCTTAACACCCTCATAGGCACTGGCCTATAATTCTGCAACCTGCCTGGAGCAACGTGTGGTGCTCAGCTGTCCCACAACAAGCAGTGAGCTGCAACTTCATCATACATCTGTGCCCTGTCTCCTTCTCCCCTGGCTCTAACAGTGAGGTCTTAGAGCTCACCTTATTTTGCATTCTGTGTGAGAATGAGAATGCTCCAAGCTGAGTATCAAACAGGTTTGAAACCATTACCCAGGAGGTACTGTGGGTGCAGACAGAGTGGCTTCCAGGCGCTCCTCATGAGCTCCATGTCCCTCTCTGCCACCTCCATGAAGGTATCTACAATACAAAAATTAGGCCTGGAAGACAACTTTAGCAGTGACCTTTGCCAGCTCCATGGAACCTTCTTTCTTCCAGCTGTGTTTGGCTGTTTATTTTCTTTATGTGCAAGTGTTGGCTGTTGGGACCAAGCACAACGAGCCCTGCCTATGTCACATGCCTCTGCAGTCTATGGGTGCTGTGTTGTCTGAAGCAGTTTCATACCAGCACTGCTGGCAGGGGACACTGTTCTCTTAAGTTCACAGCCTGTTTCTCTTTAGTCACAGCTTGACAGCCTGACATGTTGTGGCATAATCCTACTTTTTTGAATTGTGCTGTAGGCTGAGAGGCTCATTACATGTCCCCTTGGCCTTGGTTTTATTTTGTTCTGTTGCTCTGGATGTCTTCTGTCTGTAGTTTACCTTTTGTCTTGCCATCCTGGATTTGTTGCTACAAGTGTTCCAGTGCAACTTAGGCATTGCCTTTTGCCCTTATATTATGTAGCTATTTGACAGCAGGGTAAAAATCTGTTTGCACTCTGATCCCAGGTCTTTCACATTTTTATGGCAAGCAGGCTGCTGGCTTTCACTCTGTTCCCTTTCCCTGCACTGTTTCTTCTCTGAACTCTATTGAGGAAGCAGTCTTGTTTCCCTATCCCTTCATTCAATGCTGAGTAACTATCTAGACCTTGGTAATGTGCCTTGTTGGCATGTGATGGTCCATGGTGCTTGATAAGCAGCATGCTTCTGTCTTCTGTGTCTTTGACATCAATCTCTGGGCTGTCTATACTGCTGATATATTTATTTTTGCAGGCATCCAGGAGAGGATGTGTTGCATTTGAATTCCCTTTTGGCATTGAATTACTTGCTGCTGCAAGGCATGGTGGATGCTTGGCTGAGCTGAGGGCATTGGATTGTGTCTCCTCCCTCTTCTGGTGTACAGCATTAGCTCCCTGAACTTGTCCCTTGTCCTTGTGCCCTAGCAGATGGTTTTCTTCCCAGGGTTTGGAACAGCAGTCTGCTGTGAACATACAGCCTGAATTACTGGCAGTGAAAATGCACATTTTAGCACTTCCCAGGTTTTGTTTTCTGTTTTTTGCTTTTTTTTTTTTTTTAAAGCTATAGTCTGAAAAAGAGAAATTATGCCTTTACACTCCAAATTCTGTTTTTATGAGCAGTATGTGGGCTTCCAGGTGTGAAGCACGTACCAGTCTCATGAGATAATTCCCAGTCTTCTGGGATGATTGCCTGTCCCCCTGAGGCAATGCTACTTTTCCTAGTTCAACTGAAAGTGTGGAGTTACCTCTTCTGTGAGTTGCTTCATATGATTTGATCAGCCTGAGATTTGCCTCCTTTGTGTCCCCTGAGGTCTCTTAGCAGAGAAGCAAAGATGTTGCAGCGTCTTCATACTATGGTGGGCAGCAGCTTTGCCTCCAAGGGAGAGTTGCCTCAATGCTGTGCTTAGAAAGATTTCTGGGAGACCAGAGCCAGGAGGATGTTTTGGGGGGTGTTGACTCCTGAGGTGGTAATGCTGAGCTCTCAGTCACGGACGCTGCAGACACACACATGGCTTTGAGGTTTTAATCTGAAACCACATGCAGTAGTTCTTCATTCTGCTGACATCACGACAGTCCTTGTTTACCATTTCTCTTACATTTCCCTTATGATGAGGTTTTCATTGACTGACCGTACTGTGTTTTTTGTGTGCTGTGCAGCCTCTGGAAAGATGGCTGCCTGTTTCTGTATCTCAGGGTTTCTTTCACAACCCATGACGATTTCCCTAATGTTTTCCGGTTTCTCAGGATGTTTTGATATCATAATCCTGAATTGCTTCTCTGTTGTCAGCTCCTTCTGTATTAGCAATGTTATTAGTTACAGCCTTGGTGCCTGGGAGTACTTCTAATGAATGGTTCAGTTTACTCAGCAGGCTGGGTTGATGCCAGAGGTATTTGTGACCAGCCAAAGGTTCTTGTATACTTGCCAAAAGGTACAGCAGAGGTTGTCAGGAGAAATCCACTAGCACGGTTCGTGTGGGTTCACTCTCTATCACTGCTAGCAAGGAATGCTTTTGCCACAGAGACCTGTGGAGTACATTTATAATGACATTTGATTTCAAACTATGTAATAATGAGATTCCGGTGTACCTGAATTCTTCCTTCTCACTGCTAGTGTGGGAGTTAGAGTGGGAATAAAGATGTAGCTTTGCCAGCTCTTCCTTAGAGACTCCTTACTCCTTAGAGGTAATGGAGCTCTGCTTTTCAGCAGGCTCAGGTTGCCAACAGGAATCTCATTTTAACCTTAGTTTATTCAAGGTGGCTGTCCTTGGCATGCTTTTGTACATACAGTTCAAAGGGACTGTTCTCCCTTCCCTTTCATGATGAGAATATCTGGCATCAAAGTACAGTCCTGTCCAAGGCTTGCCATGTTCTGCATATGTCTCCTTCGGTAAACGGCAAGTGATTACATCTCCTGTTTGGTGGGCTTCTCACCACAGTCACAATTTGCCCACTGACCTTTCAGTGTGTTTTCCCTGTTGATGCTAAGCATGTTTATAGAGTCATAGAATCATAGAATCACCAAGGTTGGAAAAGAGCCGCAGGATCACCCACTCCAACTGTCCACCTGTCACCAATGGTTCTCACTAAACCATGTCCCTCAACACAAAATCCAAATGTTCCTTGAACACCTCCAGGGTCGGTGACTCCACCACCTCCCTGGGCAGCCCATTCCACTGCCTGATCCCGTTTCTGTGGCTAGCAAAGATAAAGCTGGCATGAAATCATTATTTGCCTACACCCTATACAATTATAACTTTTTTTTTTTTTAAACTATGCAGTTATATGGTAAGTCTTCTTTTCTCTTTCTTTTTTCTTTCCTCTTCACTGCAGTAGCACGTTGCCCTTAGATTGTTAGTTGGTTTGGTTATTTCCTGTTTCTTTCAGCTGTCCTTCCTGGCTGGAAGTATTACTGTACATCTGTACTCAGGAGCCTCCATGGGACACTTGAATTTCATGTTTCACAGAAAACCATCCTTTTCACAAGGGAATGCAACTCTATCTATGGATACCATTATTCTCATTCTATGATAGAAGTGTATTTTCCCTTCTTGCTTTCTTGATGGAGAAGAAGAATGTTGGTAGGAAGAGGATGGGAGAATACCACTGTCTGTATGGCCTCATTCCATCAGCTGTGAGAGCCTTGCCCCAGCTTGCCACAGGGCTTTCACATCTGGCTTATGACAGCAATGTCTCACTGGTGTCTTTTTTGTTTTCAGTTAGGGCACAGTCAGCTGCTTCCTTTCTCTTCCTTATCTTCGATGATATGCCCTATGTACAATTCTTGGTTCAATTCAGTTCCTGTTTACTCTTCTTCAGGGCTTGTACACTGATACCTGTTTAGAATTTCAGCTTTGTCTCTACATACTACCTCCTTGCCCCCTTGCTATGTACTGTATCATTTACCTTGTAAATACATATTTTTATTGGTTTTGGACTCAGTGGAATAACTGTTGCTACAGTAGTTACTGTACTTTATTTATGGTGGGTTCCTAGACATAATTAAAAACATAGAGAACAAAAACAGTTGGAATTTACAAAAGTCTTTTGGTTTTGATAATGCTCTTCTCGTATTTGCAGTATGTTGAATGAAATGAGCTTTCTGGTTTCTCATGGGGGGAGGGAAGGAGGAGGGAGAAGGAGAGAAAAGAGGAGGGAGAAAGGAGAGAGAGGAGATGGAAGGGAGAGGAGAGGGACAGGGCTGCTTTGCTCAGCAGCGCCAAAGGCAAGGCTGCAGCTCACCAGTGTGTGCCAGGGCCATGCAGGCACAGAAAAACACAGAGCAAGGTGTAAGTGTCAGTGGAAATGTAGGGTTCTCTGTCCCACTTTCTGTCTTAGACATGCAGGTACAAGAAGGCTGAAAGTTTAGCCTTGTAATACTAAAAAATATTCAGCTTTGATATGTGCTCCTGCTGCAGAGACGCGTAAAACCCACAAATCTTTTCTGTTTGAGCTGTTTGTCACAATAACTCCTACACAGGCTTTCCCTAGAAATGATCAGTGAAACTCTTAAGTCCCCTGAAGTCAACCGGAAAGCTCTTGTTTTCCTGGCTGGTGCAGGGCAAGGCCACTAGCACAGTTCATGCAGTGACCCATTTCATTTTTTTCTTGTGTTTGTTACAGCAATAGATTAATATTTATTATGTGTTCAGTCCCTTTCAATACATTACTGTTACATATACAGTCTCTTTTTATCTGACTGCATGATAACTGCAAATAGAATTGCATTAATTGCTTTAAATGAAAGTAGTTTGGTAGCTAATTACACAGGAGGAAAATGAACAAACCTTATGTTAGCTAGAAATTCCTGCTAAAACACGGGTATTTGGGATAGATCTAAATATAGAATTTTGCTTCTTTGGCACAGCAATGCATCATGCTGCATTTATAGCCTGTGCTATATGAATATAGCTGGCAGGGCGAAAAACATGTTCCAAATTAATAATTTCCACTTTAATTACACTTTAAATTAATACCGTTGCTTGGAATTTGAGGGCTTAGGGCAATTTTCTGGGACAATCTTAAGAAAACAAACTTTATCTGTAGGAACACCATCCTTTATTCAAACACTTGGATAAAGACCCACCTAGAGAATCACTTCATTGTTTTAGCCTTTATTCTCTGACTCTGTTTCTTGTTTTGGGTTGTTATTCTTCATAATTTATACTAAACATGACTGGCTCATTTGGAATCAAGTTTAGTGAGTAGGTGTGAGTACAGATTTGGGACATGACCTTTCTTTGGCCTGAACCAATAAAAGATTTTTCTGTAAAGGGTGAGCTGTTGGTTATTGCAAAAGTTCTTTAATGATCAAAACATTTAATACATGGCTGCTTTTTCAAAATGTCTCATTATGGATCCAGATTTTAGGTTTCTGGTTTAGAAAGTCACTTTTCGTTAGCTTTTCTTGAAGACTGCGTGAATTCTCACGCCAAGCCCGGAAAGAGAAAAACCTTATAGTAATCAAATTTGTTCAGATATGTCACAATTAATACAGTATCTTGAAGGTTTTCATTGGTAATGCATCCTAAATTTTTGCAAACAGACGATAAATTATAAGATAGACTCTTAGAGGTATGTGGGTTACACACATATTGGATATGGGCCTGCGTACGAGGAAACAACCTTGACTGGAAGTATTTTCAATTCTTGGAATGCTCACATCTGGCTACAAACCCCAGGCAGTCCTCTGGCCCCTGGCTGTGAGGCTGCAGACAGACCTGAGGCCACGTTTCATGGTTGATGTCCTCGAGAAGTCTCAATGAGTTGAGGCCACGTTTCACCAAGACTTCCAGGGTTGGCTTGCCAGGGCTGGGCTGTGGACGATACTAAGTGCTGCCTCAGCCTCAACCCTCTGAGCTCTTGGTCTGAGCCCTGCTCTGATTCCCATCCTCTCCCCTCCTCACCCACGTCACTGCCTGAGTCACCAAGAGGCCTTTAGGGGATGGGGAGCTCGTGGATTTTCTCAAGAGTTGGGTCAGACCTATTGCTCTCTGTGTTGGGAGCATACAGGGCCATCCAAGCGCTGCTTTTTATGTCATCTCTCAGACTAGTCCAGTTTGATGGAAAAACCTTGGACTGACAAGTTGTCAGAGCAGCCACTGGACCACATCTGCTCATGTGCTGATTACCATACTGGTGAAAGTTGTCTTCCTTGGAGTTACTCTGGAGTAGCAGCAGCATAATTGAAAGTGGAATCGGGCACCAGAGCCCTCTTTATTCCTCCAGATGAGCAGAAGTGAGTTATCAGCGTGAATATTTGAATGTGAATAGAGCTGAAGAGATGGAATTCTGTAGCCAAAGGCAGCAGTGAAATGCCTTTGCCGGAGCTTAACACAGGCTGGCAATTTCTTTTATTCCTAAATTCAATACAGAGGAGGAGTATACCCTGCCACTTAGTGTATAAAATCACAATTAACATGTTATAATGGACTTTGAGGTGGAAATTCTGTAGAACTGTCTTGTGAATTATTACTTTAAATGCTTCTCTTTTTCTAGTTACTGCTGTTGTATCCCCCCTTGCAGCCTGTGTTTTAAATGCAGCTCTCTTTGTTTCATACATGCGTAGAGGTGCAGGGCGGTGGAGTCAATGTAGGAAGAGGAGATTTTGGCTGCCATTTTGCTGGGAGTGTGATCTCCTCAACTGAGGACATCATTCTCTATTTGCAACCACCTTTTTAAGTAAGGTAGTGAAGGAGGAAGATTGAAAGAATGGAACTGCAATCTCCCAGTCTTTTCTTTGCTCTTTCCTTCTTTCTTATACAGATACAGGATTAAAATTCTGGTGTCACGAACTCCTGAAATAGCTACTAGCTATTAGCTAAAAGCTACAGCTATCCTATTCTGTGTTTGCTGGACCTGTGAAAACCCACTAAATGTGAGGCAGCCAAACAACATGCAGCCAACAAGTCATCAGGACCAATTGGATTGAAAGGGATGGCAAAAGCTGAAATTCACAATTACCTCGCTCACTGTCTTTTACCTAGGCTCACAAAGGGATTCTGACATGTGGTGCAATGCAAATATTTTATCTAACTGGAGTGTATTTGCCAGCGTTGTAAAATGAATTTATTCTAATAGTGTTTTCACTGGTAATGTATGGTAGCATTTTCACATTTGTCTGCTACAGATTAAGCAGCCAAGACTTTTGCATTGAGAAGTTCAGGAAAATCAGTTTGTCAGTGCCTATCAGTTTCTTCAAATATTTTCAACCAAACAGATACAGCTTGTTTTTGTCTTGAGTTGTTCTTGCACATCCTTCTGTTGCAAGAAGCCTAAAAAAGATGGGTACAACTTCTCACATACTCCACAGATTTTCTCATTTTGATGATTTCTCATGTGGGTTATAAAAGCATCTCTGCTGTTGGTGTCTTTGATGAGGATGCTCCAAAACCTGGTAACTACTGCTGGCTCTGTCTTTTTGAAATATGAAATAATGCTTATTTGTTACTGAAAGCCTGATTGGATAGGAGCTGTAGGCACAATTAGTTGACATTTAAAACTGTTGCTCCACTGTAAAGAGGATATCTGCATTTAGGAGAAGGACCTGCATGTTGGAGAGCAGGAACTCCGATGACTCTGTTATTACATCAAAATCATGTTCCATTTTAGCTCTCCTGTTCACCTTTAGAGGACTGAACAAATCAAACTGAATTTTGATCTAAATAAATGAGAATCCCAGCTGAGAGAGTAAAACAAATTCCTCTCAGACCTTTCTAGACAGAATCAAGGCCATCTTGTACTGTCTTGGCTCTTCAGACAAAAATATTCACATCTCTTAGAGATCTTCATGCTGTGTATATGCATACGGGCATATGTGTTTGACTGTTACTAATAGGAAAAGGAAACAGAATAATGTAATTTGATGTGATACTCGGTGTAGCAAGGAGGAAGGGATGGCACTGTTGAGGTTTTTTTTTTTCTCTTCCAGCAGTTGGTATATCATAGTTGAAATCAAAACCCTACAGCAAACTCCCAGAAGGAAGCAGCATAATAAATAGGTCTTTAAGGTCCTTTCTGAATGACATGGAATGAATGCTTCTCATTTCCTCCTTCCCCTCCCAAGGTAGAATTAGAAAATGATTCTCCATGTAGAGTTATGTGATCCACACTAATGGCAGCAAATGAGAATGCCAGCTGCACTTTCACCTTCCCTCGCACCCCTGCCTTGATCCCACCTCCCCACAGTCACTCTGGCAGTAGTTTCATGCTTTATTTCAGTCTTGCAGTTTGAATAATGATAATAATGTCTTGCACTCCTGTAGCGTCTTGCATCTGAGAACTACAAAGTGTTTTCACAAATGTTAGCTCCATAGGGATTCATTCTGCAGCGTACTGAAGGTGATCACAGAATGGACATAGAGTGGTGTAATCACTCAGTTGATTATTCGCCCCTTACAAATCCATGTCATCTAATTCCTTATCTAATCCAGAATAAAAATATCACGACAGCCTGAAAGGCACAGTGCATATATACATTATATAATGCATAGAACAGAATTCAAAGGAATATTAATGCACTGTCCCCGAAAGGAAGAGAGCTGTCATGTTTGTTAAATCCTTCCTATGTTGTGAAAAATTAAAAAAAAAAAAAAAAAACAGCATAGTTTGAGGACTATTCTGAAAGCACTGCCTCCTGGTTTATTGTGTTGGCACATGATATCAGAGGTAGGTGTTGGTGGCATGGCAGTAGAGATTGAACCTTCCACTAATATTCTGTTACACGTTGTTACTGTGCAACAGATGGCAGCAGAGGGGCAGTCTGACAAAATGATATCTGATGTGGAAGGGTGTATGAAGCAAAGGTGTGTCACTGAATTCCTCCACGTGGAAAAAAACTGCGCCCATGGATGTTCATCAACACCTGCTGAATGGTTATGGAGACCAAACACTGGGCATGAGCACAGCGAGCTGATGAGTGTGCATTTCAGCGGTGGTGATTGCAGCAATGGGTCACCTCCATAGGGGCAGATTTTTAGCAGCATGGCATGCAGGCTCTTGTCCATTGCTAGTGAAAACACACAGCTAATGGTGGTGACTGTGCTGAAAAATAAGTGTTTTGTAGCTGAGAATGTACTTGATCAAATAGTGTTATTATGCTCTTTGTATCTGTTGTAGTTTCCATGGAAATGTTATTTTTTGAGCAATCTATGTATCTATGTATGCTTCATTAGATAATGAATGTTTGCTTATGTTCCATCAAGAAGTTGCATCCTCTCAACATTACCATTTCTGTGGCCTTGATGCAAAGTGCCAGGACCGAATAACCCTGAATTGTTTGATACAGGAGCGATTGAACATACACCCTTGAAGTGAGGTCCTCTCTGTTCTGGAAGGTTTAGGATTCTTGACCTGAGCTCTGCAGCTTGCAGTTCCCATCTAATCTAAGCTGCATATCAAGGGTTTTGTTGTCTTTTTCTGTTATTTTCATGCAGAGTAAGGCCAAATTCTGCCCTTTCTGATGCTGATAAGCAAATTTTACAACTTGCAATTCCCATTAACAAATATGAGTCTACTTGTTGTCTGTACCTCCCAAAGCCTTAAGTTTGCACTGGAAAATTCCAGAACTGGGGTTTTACTAATCAATTGCAGTACTTCTTTTACATCAGCATAACGGGATCTCTCATGTCTCATTTTCTCGTCTCCATCTCTCTAGGAAAGGAATTGACTAGAAATGAGAAATAGGCTAGCTAGACATTTTAGAACTAAATTTTTAAAAGACATTTGAGGTAGAAATCAAAATATATAACTCAGCAACATATATTTTTACAGCTTAGCTAGTGACTCACTTGATTTTGGCAGTGTCGCTTAGTTCAAAAGAACTGATGAATTTTGGCTCTCTCCATGTTCACTGCCCATCTGAAACCTCACCAAACTCAATTTTCATCACAACTCCGTGAAGCCATCATGTTCTCAGCATCCAGAACTGGACATTGTGTTTCGATAAGAACCTCTGTTTAGCCGCCTAACAAAGCCCAGATAATGCACGGGGTCCCCGTCCCATGTATTTTGATTCCAGAATGACAAAATCAGCAAAGACTTCTGCCATTTTGTTGTGTTTGGGGTCAGGCCACGCATTTTGCTTGGATTATTGACCTGTATTTTTTTAAGATCATTGGTAAAAGTTTTCTGAAGAAAGCTGACATGAGGAGAATTAATCTACTGCAAGCCATCCTTTTTGAAATATTTGAGAGGACTTAGAAGAGTCACTGGCCTTGAAGACTGCCATTCAGCCCATGATTGCAGTTTGATAAGAGGAGTGAGTCTCAAATCCACAGGAGAACTCAGCATGATACAGAGGAGATTCTTTCTCAAGACAAAGCTCACAGTTGCCAAGAAGAAGCAAAACAGAGGGAGCTGCAGGGGTGCTTGAAGCTTGATCAGATTGTCACCTGGAAGTGATAATTTTTTATTTTTTATTTTAAACTATATTTTTATTTTTAGAGTAATGACTGGGTGACATTATGTCTGCAGTCACACTAGGCCAGTAGCCACAGAGGCTTGGATTTGGTGTGTCTTACAGAGGGCACAGAGTTAGATCCTGTTCTAGGAGCAAAAGCATTCTTACTACAAGCATCTGGAGGAGAATGAATTATACTCCAGCAAAAAAAAAGGAACAAAGCTTCAGCTGACCTGTAACCAAGCCAATCCATAACCAGCAGGGTGCATTAAAAAGTGCACGGCCAGCAGATCTAGGGAGGTAATCTTCAGCCTCTGCTCTGCGTTGGTGAGCCCATCTTTAGAATACTGCGTCCCATTCTGGGCTCCCCGGTTCAAAAAAAGACAGGGATCTCCTAGAAAGAGTCCAGCAGAGGGCCACAAGGATGAGTAAGGGCCAGGAGGCCTTTGTATGAGGATGTATGAGGATTAGGAAAGGCTGAGTAACGGGGGTTGTTCAGCCCGAGGAAAAGAAGAGTGAGAGGGGATCTGATTAATGTTTATAAATATCTAAAGGGAGGTGGGAGGTGAATGAAGGAGGCCAGGCACTTCTCAGTAGTGTGTAGCAGTAGGACAAGGAGTAACAGCCTGGAACTTGAACACAGAAGTTCTGTACTAATATATAATAATACTAAAGTGGAAGAACTTCTAGACAGTAAGGATGACAGAGCACTGGAACCAGAGGGGGTGTGGAGTCTTCCTTTGTGGTGATACTCAAGGTCCAGCTGGATGCCCACCTCTGTAACCTATTGTAGGGAACCTGCTTTAGCAGGGGAGCTGATCTCGATCTCTTGAGGTCCCTTCCAGTACATTCTGTGATTTTGTGATAAATAGGGCATTGTTATGATGAAATGCGAGGATTTCTGTAGCTGGGTGGTCAAAACAGGATTGGTACTTGAGGTTGAGACAAGGACATTCTTGCATTTGTCAATACCCCTTTTTATTTGTCTGTCTTTTGAATGAATTCTGCATATTTACTGCTTCCTCCAAAACAACTCCCAAAATAAGACCAAAAAAGCTCTCCGGGGGACTCAGCAGATGCAGCCTGAATTACCTTTTGGATATCCCCAAGTGATGTCCACAGGAGTGGATGCCATCCTCTGTGAGTCTTGCAAAAGCACATCTTAAAAATTACTGAGCACCAAATGACTCCAGGTGCTAGGTTAGACATATAAAAGTCAGACCTTGGTGCTGATGCTGAATGACAGAAGCTAAAGGCGGTGAGATTCACTGTAGAGAGCTGGCAGGTCAGTGCATTGGGAATTCCAGGATGGCTGTGTGCACCAAAGCTGTGGCCCCTGTGTGCTTTTCTGTCCATCCAACAGAAAATGAGAGCTAACTCCTGGTTGAAAACCCTCCCCAAGCTTTCCCAGCTCTTCTAAATAGATCACTATCTTGTTGTTGTCCCCCTTGTGCAACCATACTCTCCCTCTCTTTGTTAGGATGATGTACAGGATCATAGAATCATAGAATCTGTAGAGTTGGAAGGGACCTTTAAAGTTCATCTCGTCCACTTCGCCTGCAATGAACAGGGACATCCACAGGCAGATCAGGTTCCTCAGAGCCTGGAGGGATAGGGCATCCACCACATCGCTGAGCAGTCTGTTCCAGTGCCTCACCTCCCTCACTGCCAAATACTTTTTCCATATATCCAATCTAAATCTACTCTTCTTAAGTTTGAAACCATTTCCCCTTGTCCTGTCACCACAGAGACTGCTAAAGAGTCTGTCTACTTTCCTGTAGCTCCCCTTTAGTTACTGAAAGGCTCAGATCACCTTGGAACTTTCTCTTCTTCAGGCTGAAGAGCCCCAGCTCTTTCAGCCTGTCCTTATAGGAGAGGTGTTCCATCCCTTAGGTCATTTTTGTGGCCCTCCTCTGGATGTGCTTCAACAGGTCTTTGTCTCCACTGAGGACTCCAGATCTGGTTGCAGTACTCCAGGTGAGGTCTCACCAGTGCAGAGTAGAGGGGCAGAATCACCTCCCTTGACCTGCTGGCCACACTTCTTTTGATACAGCCCAGGATACGGTTGACCTTCTGGGCTACAAGGACACAATGCTGGCTCACATCCAGTTTCCTATCCACCAGTATCCCCAGATCCTTTTCAGCATGACTGTGCTCAATCCTTTCATCCCCAGCTTTTATCAGTATTAGTGGGTGCCTTGACCCTGGTGCAAGGGATTGCACTTGGATTCATTGAACTTCAAGAGGTTCTCCTGGGTCTACCACTCAAGCCTGTCTTGTTCTCTCTGGATGCCATCCTGTCCCTGTGGTTTGTTGACCACACACTGCAGCTTGGTGTCATCTGCAAATTTGCTGCGGCTGCATTCAACCCCACTATAGATGTAATTGATGTTAGAGATATTAGAGTAACACCACTCATCACTGATTTGCATCCAGACATGGAGCCACTGACCACCACTCTCTGGATTCTATCCTGCAGCCTATTCTTCATCCATCAAACAGTCCTCCCATCAAATCCTTATCTTCCACATTTGGAGAGAAGTATGTTGTGGGGTACTGAGTCAAAGGCCTTACTGAAGTTCAGATAAGTGACACCAGTTACTCTCTGCCCTGGCTCCTGCTTACTCTTTTTTTTGACATGATTTAACAGAGGGTTGTTAGGGTAGTTTGGTTAGGTCGTGGTTGGACTCAATGATCTTTAAGCTCTTTTCCAACCTGAGCGATTCTATGATTCTTGCAGTACCTGTTTTTTGGAGAAGGGTGATTGGTTTCTCTCCTCTCTGCCAGGCTCAGGGCTTTGGGGGTCTTCCTTCTGGCTGTCTGAGTGCTGCTGATTCAGTGGGAGGTGGGAATGCCCTGTGCTTTTTTGAAATTTTGAAATGGAATATCCCCTTTGCAAAGGATATCAAAGAATGTGCTTTTTACCATTGCAAAATCGTCCAAAATTAGCCTTTTAAAGCCCTTAATTACCACAGTAAGCCAAGGAATTTGCATTTGTAAAGTACATGCCTGAGGTGCAGAACACATTAACAAAATACACAAATAAACAAAGCTGTTCAAAAGCAAATGCAATTATTCAGAACAAGATGCTGTGGAAATCCAAGTCAGTTGTGCATGTATGTTGAAGGAAACAGTTGGCCCTGAGACTGAATTGTTTATTTTCCCCCTTAGGGAACATATGCTAGAACAAGTTGATGCTGTTTGGTTGCTTATGGAGTAGTACATAGCTGAAGAAGCAAATACTTGAATTACATTTTGCACTACTGATGACTAGCGTACAAAGCACGTATCTGAGCACTACTTTTTTCTGCCTGAGAGGTGTGCTTAAATGCACACCTCTGTGAGCATATTAAATGGTGTTGCCTGTTCCTGGGCATTAAACCTCTCATTTCTGCACACATTCTTGCAGTCTGCACAGACTGAGGAGTTCATGAACCTGCACAACTCTTACATGCAGACATTGCCCTCCTCTTTGTTGTTGCACTTCTTCTAAAATAGCAAGAACCTATTGCTGGTCCAATAAGATTGTGGCCAAGAAGATTATTTTGGTAATCATTCCTGGTGTCCTGGAGGCTGTAAATTTGTGACTTCGGCACAGAATCTTTTCAGAAACATATCCAGATATCCCATGGCTGGCTTTGCTTGCATACAGCGCAGTCGCTCATGACATTTTGTATTGCTCTTATGCTTTTACAGTAGAGATCATGAGGCCTTCCTGAAGGTAACAAAGAAATGTATCTTCACAGCCCCTGCATAATGTTGAGAAGAGTTCTCTCCATGTTGTAGATGAGTAACTGAGACAGAATGGTTTCCAGAGTCCCTCAGGTCTGTGACACGAAGCCTACATCAGTTCTCTGAATCTCTCTCATGCTTCTTAAACTTGCAGCAGCTTTCCAGCCACTGTGTGATTGCACATCTCATGGGGAAAGAGCAGGCAGATTTCCACCCTGAGGGCCAGTTAGAAGCAGCTCTAACTGTTGCACTGAAGACATTCACATAAGTGTTGTAACAAAACTGGAGACGAGATTGCAGTATTGCACAATGTTTGTTTTTATTTGTATGACTGCTCCTGAGTCAAACACATTCAGTTTTAAATTGTGACTACTTAAGAAAGGGATTTTTTGTTTAAAAAGAGGCATATGACAAGGGCCTTGCAGCAGCCATGGAGTGCATTTGTTCCCCCACACTGAGGACTGGAGGGTTACAGAGCATACTTTAATTGCTGCCTTTATCTGTACTGTTCTGTGATGACAAAGTTGCTCTAAGCCAGCTCTGCTCAGCCCAAAGCCCTGTTCAGACATGAGAGTCATGTCTTGCTGATCCCACGACTCCTACCTTGTATCAGCTTTGCCTTAAACCCGCATCTCGTGCTAGTAAAATGAATTGCTGGGGCTCATGCAGTTTTGACAGAGAGCTTAAAGCAGCTCAGCAAGCCAGAGTGAGACTAACTGCGTTAGGGCACACAGGTCTGATCTGTTAAACTTTTGGCCATGCAGCTCAGCGTAATTGTGCTTTCTCCTTACAGTTCCTGGGGTGGGTTGCTTAGATATCTGTTTTTCTCCCTATCTGACTAATAAGATTTTTCAAGGCTCAAAAGCCACACGGCCTTGAAAGAAATCCTTTCTTAGTTGCTTAACAAAGATATGTCTGGATTTTCTACGGTGAACGTGTGAAGCTGTCACATTAACCTCTGAAACTGTTGTCAGGATTCCTGGCTTATTCTGAAGGGCAGAGAAAAACAATGCTTTGCCCTTCTCAGAACAACGCTCGTTTGGAGTGAGACGTTAATATTACACCAGCGATATTGGCATAGGCTTTGGGGCTTTTTTGTCTCAGAGGGGCTTTCAGTTGATGTAATCTTCCTTTCACCTGGAGGAAAACTAAAGGCAGGAGCTGCGGCTCTGCAATCTGTGGCATGAAGTTTATCTCTCACAGTTGGACCCGGCCGTTCCTGGAGTGCTAGCTGCTCTTCCCTTCTGCAGACCACAGGATGGATGTGTTTCATTTCCTCCTGTCTGGGATCAGGTACGCAAACAGAAATAATCCCTAAGATTGCACAGTAAGGTCTTGGTACTCTCTGGAGTGCTGTTGGGATCCTGCAGAAGCAGCGCATCTGAGAAAAGACAGCAGCAGTCCTCACAGCTGCTGTATTTCACCAGCCCACAAGCCTCTGTGAAAAAAGGTGTGTAAAATGTGAAAATTAAAGTGGTAAACATTAAATTTGCATTGTTGCTGCAGGATTCCTGTAGCATGTTGCCAGTGACATCCCTCGTCCAGCAGGAGGCTGTTTCTAAAGATCAAGAGTTTGTTGCTTCATGAAACGGAAAGTACTTGATGCTCAAGTAAGAACACCGAGTGCCACTACGCCACTGCTGGAGTAAGGAGTTCTAATAGTAGTTAATATATAAAAGGCATGTTTCTCTTTAAATGTGAGTGCAAAACCATTCTTTTCTTTTCTTTTTTTTTTATTTTTTTATTTTTTATTTTTTTATTTCTTCCTTATTTAAAACCAGAAAAAGAAACTAAATATGTAAGCATCCTTAAGCATGACTGAAATGAAAATGAGAACAGCCGAAGAAGCTAGCCTGAAGCATGGCTGCCCTTGTGACTTACAAAGTTCAGTACAGCCAGAACTATGTCTCCTAAAGCTTCAGTTGTGACTTATATTTACCAGAGTTTGTGGATCTGCAGAATGATAAACTCAAAGATAACAATCCGCCCTTATCCCAGCTTTGAACAGGAGCAGTAGATACAGACAGTGCTCACCAGTGCCTGATGCTGATCCAGACTTCATACATTTCTGGTTTTACTCACATTCAGTCTTTCAAGGGGGAATCATCACAAAGCCACACTGCTGAGATCTACCTTGCAAACTGAGAGTCAGACATACACACAGCTTACTATGTTAATACTAGTGGTCTGGAAAGGCAGAAAGATCTAAGAAATAAGGTGTTAAAGCTCAAACTGACACTGTCCTTTGGACCTTCTGTTTTCTGCTTCAGATAAGGGACATTTGTAATGATTTTGAGGATCCCTGGTAATTTGGGAGCTGTTTGATAGCTCTTTACCCCGGCTAAGCTTGCTGATAAAAGGATATGTGACAGTCTCTACAGTGAATGAAAAATGGCAAATATTCATGACAAGTGTCTCATATGCATTTGAGGTTTCTAGTAATTTTGACTTTCTGCACTTTGAAGAGTGAGGGAGTAGAAAGGCTGATTTTGCTATCCCCTAGTATTTAATCTTTAAGATTTGAAGGCATTAGAACACTAGCATAAAATCTCTACTGAAAAAAAAACATTTAATCGGAATACTGACAGTGTTGTAGATTTTTTTTTCTTCTGCCCCACGACATCATTTTAGCAGTTTGTTACACATAGCTAACAGTGCAGGCATGATGTAGTAACTTATCGTGTAGAAGATTTTGGAAGCAGTTTCTGTTCAGGGATATTGTACTGTTTTAAACCGTAAGCCAGGAAGTGCAAGCTTCCCTCTCTCCGCTCCTTAGTGTGCTGAGGGCAGATGTTCTGTGTGGTGTACGGTTTGATCTGAGGAGACCTGTGTCTCACTCCAACTGGAAGCCTGTTGAGGTCTCTCTTTGCAGGCTTTGCATCATCGTTACTCAGTAGATCATGATTTTGCAGTCTCTACAGCGCAGCACTGAGAAAGTCGTAACATTTCAAGTTCATGCCTCCTCCAGCATGGAGAGTTCCTGCTGTGTCTTCTCCCCTGTGCAGTCCCAAATGCCTCCATTACTTGCGTTGTTCTTCTGACAGATCCCACTTTCAGCAAACTCCTCAGTAACTTTTCTCTCACTTGCTTTTTTCAATATTTCTTTGCCTTTAGGGATAGGGCCCTGTGCTGCTCGCAGGCCCCTCAGCTCGGCGTTGGGATCCTGCAGATAGCTGTGCTCTGCCCACGTGCAACCTCCACAACAACTGCTCCCTCACAATGTGTATTGGAAACCACTCACTCTTCCCTCTGTAGCTTTGCTGCCCTTCTCAGAATTCATTCCAGCTACTTTCTTTCAGGTAACAACATGCCCAGAAATTAATCCTACATTCCAGCATCTGAAATAGAGCTTCTGGTGACTCAACTCCAAAAGGCTTTGGTCTGTTTCACTACTGTGTTACTCTTTGCTATGTGTCCAACTCGCTGCACGCTATTACTATTAAATCTCTGTTGACATTACTGCTTTCCAGGTTTCTCCCTCCCATTGTGTGACTATTTCCCATCTGGGCTTTTCTCATGTGGGAAATATTCACACAAACTCAAGACTTCAGCAGAGCTTCCCAGCAGCATTAGGCATTTCACCAATAAATCACTGTTTCCTGTGGCAGAAGAGAAAACTGACTGAAACAGCTTTTCAAATCCCACATGCAGCAATAGCTTACCTCTCCCTATTCCCTTATTCCCAAATGCTGTGTAGTATCACCAGCAAAATTTTTAATAGAAAATTGAATCAGGGAGGATTCAGAGTTTCAGCGCTAAGACTTGGAGAGGATCCATGCACTGTACACCTCTGAAAGGTACTAAAAAAACAGCTACAAACGCAATGCTGAGTTTATTTTTTTCTGTGTTAACTGAAGGTTATGGTCTGCTGTGCAGCCACCAGGATAATTTCCCCATTCCTTATGCTTTGTCTAAGACATTGCAATAATTTGATGTTGTTTAGATGTGGTAGAGCTGATACAGACACCTGGCTGCCCTGCAGCTGCTGGGGAGAGCGAGCATTTTCCCAGTGCAGTGCAGGACCAGGGATCCATCTGAAAACAGTGCACTTCCCATTGGGCTGTTGTTAGTGTGACCTCAGCCCTGACTGCGAAGGTACAATATGTCAACCTAACCTTAGTCCAACTGTGTCACCAGCAAGGACATCAGGATGGCCAAAATGGTTCAGATCCCTGACCATTTAGCCCAGTGCTCTGTTCCCTGCAGTGACCCTGAGAAATGAAGGATGGGAGAAGGGCAGGCAGATTCAATAATTTTTTTCTTTCAGCTTCCAACTATTTTCAGCTCAGGGGATTTTCCTGGCCCTGGTGAAGCTTCTCTGTTTTCTAACCCAAGGGAGTTCTATTTCAAGTACTCATCCACTTTCCCCTCGAGCCTATTTAAACTTCTTTCATCCAAATAGCTCTTTGGTAAAAGTGCCACGGGCTCTCTAAGTGTTGGGTGAAAAACTAGTTCTCTGTACAGCAGACCGGACTCCTGGTTCTTGTGTTGAAGAAGGCAGTGAGCTGTCAGACAACATCCAGCTGTTTCTGGCCACTCCAGATTTTATAGACCTTTATCATATCCCAGCAAATCCAGGCAGAAAGGATTGGGACGACTCAGTGACCTCTCATATGAAGACTATTTCAAATGTTTGATCATTCTAATTTTCCTTCTTTGAATCCCTCTTCCAGTTCAAGTTGCACACGATGTTGAAGGCAGGGATAAATAAAGGGATCACACAGTGGTGCAGTGAGGTTTCCTGGTTTGCTTTTTATTCATTTTCCAGACTTTGGCTGGCTTGAGTTGCTTTTGGATCAATCATGCAAAGCTTTTTAGCTCTGTGTTTTGGCAGCAGTATGCAATAGCCTGTGTTGTAGGAGAAAAGAAAGTTTTGCTGCCTGGTCACTGCTGGAAAAAAGTTTATTAGCAATAGATCAGATCTAAGACTTATGATTACTAATACAATTGAGACTAGTTCCTGGATTTCTTAGCCAGAGGAATAGCTGTAAAATACGCAGTTTAAAGGGCTTGAGTCACTGGTGCAGTTCTTGGTGTGTTTGGGGGTGTGATGTTCACCTGCACCAACCTGCCCTCTCCCAGACAGCTCCTGAGCACACATGAAGAGCGAGTGCAGGCCATGGGTGGGTCCCAGAGTAGTCTGTCTGCCTTTAGCCATGATTTGGAGGATAAAAGAGGTCAGTAGCATCAACACAGCCAAGACGTGCTAAGTGAACACAGAGCCATGGTCGTGGCCATACCTGGAATCTTCCCTGTGGGGATGCAGCTATGTTGGTCACAGAAGCAAGAGCAGAGTCTAAAGTGGTCATGAAAACAACCAGACCTGGCTGAGGCATACTGAGAAGTTTTTACTGGCCTTGGTCATGCTTGTGTGCGTTTTGAGGTAACACTGAACTTCTGGCTCTAGAACTTTGCACTTGCTCGTTTTCCTCAAGCGTTCGGAATTGGAGATGTTTGAATTATTCTATATGAGAAGAGTTAGTTATGCTGTTATTTTACTGTGGGACATGAGATAATGGGGTGGGGAGAATCATAGAATCGCAAGGTTGGAAAGGACCTACAAGATCATCTAGTCCAAACATCCTCCCACTACCACTGCTACCACAGCTACTAAACCATATCTCGTAGCTCCTCATCCAGACACCAGGCTGGATAGGGCTTCAAGCAACCTGGTCTAGTGGAAAGTATCCCTGCCTATAGCAGGGGATTGGAACTAGATCGTCTTAAAGGTCCCTTCCAACCATTCTATGATCTTATGAATCTATAAAAATGCATTTCCATTTAGGTTGGTTTGTTTTTGTTTTTTAACCATCTGGAGTAACAAATAATATATAAAGTAACTGTACTATAAAGTGATGAGGGACAGGAAGTTTCTCATTTACTGCAGATAGTTTATGCCATGCATCAAGAGCATTTACATATATTTAATGCACGATTGGCATTGTACCCTCTGTTGTTTGTGAGGATTTTTCATACTAGAACAGGGAGAAGAGAGCATTTGAACAATAAAAGGAAAGGGAGACTAATTCAGGTGTATGTAAAACTTCAAATGACTTCAGTGACTAAGATAAGTCTTCTAGAAGAGGATTGTGAAGAGTTGTTTTTATAAAAACTGTTGAAATTATGACCATATTTATTAATGTATATCAGCTCAGTGAGGAGAGGTGAGCATTCCTTGTGAATTATTTCCTTGCATTAGTCATCTTGGACTGACCAGGTTGGAACTTTCCTGATGCTTCCTGTCCTTGGGCTTTTTTTTGTGTATGTGTGTTTCTACCTGTTGCTCTGAGCAACACTTATATCCTGATGGTATCTGCCAAGTTAATGGGGATAGCTCAAATCATCCAGTCCTACTTCTCCTTTTCTCAAAGTCACCAGTACTCAGTTGTACATTGTCCTCAACACCATTTGACAGTATACATGTATTGTACCTGATCTGAGGCCTTTCAGGACCAGAAAGAAATGAAGTCATAAAAATTAGTGAAAGAAATTGGTTTCTGGGAACATGAAGTAATTACTTTATTTCAACTGTGTGTGAAACATTGCATTTCCAATGTAAGGACTGGAGTATATATACAGGCATTCACCTTCAGGAAGCTGAATTTGTAGACCACAGTGATGAGGACAGATTGTGCTGAGACTGTGTGGCAGGACTGGGACTGACATGCACACTAAAGAGAGGCCAGGACACAAGCCACTCTTCCTGTAAGGGAAAAAGAAGGAAGGAAAAAAAAAAAAAAGCTTCCTGGATTTATGTGAGAAGAGAGAAAAGACTGTCTGTTGCATGAAGAAACTTTTAGGAAAGACAGTTGTTGACCTTATGAAGTTGAAAGTTGACTCATCTTCTGCTGGGCTTCATCTTATTTTGGCTTTCATATCTGCTGTTGCTGTGAACATCAGTGCACTAAGACATAGGAGGTGGCTGGAGGAAAGGTATGCTCATGCCCTTCATTTGAGTGGTAAAACCAGTATATGGACCACTGGTATAAGGCTGCTTGAAGAATTGCATCACCAGCAAGAAGACGTGCAGAGTACAAAGCCCTGTTCCACTTCGTGTTGCAGCAGCTCCTAAATCATGTGGACATGCCTGGTACTTTCATCTCAGACTCTTGGATAACTTCTGGTGATCAGGTATGACAGACTGCTCTCAGCAATGTGCTTGAGCAGGTGAGTTCTGGGACCACTTTATTTGGGCAGCATAGAGTGAATTTCTTTGTTCTTTCCTTGCTGTTTTGCTGTTCTTTCTGCTTGATCATCTCTTCCCTCTGTGGAAGCTAAGTGGACTCCGTCATATAAGGTAATTTTTATTTGCAAGGAGTGTTTCAACTGTAAAGTGTAGCATATCTGGTCGTAGCATTTAGTAATGATAATTGAAGCCTCAACATCAATATGACTTATTTATTATAAAATACTTTTAAAACCATGTTTTTTGAAGTGATGCTTTGTGAAGCATTTTTTCTTTTTCTATTTTCCACTTTTTTTTTTTCTTTTTCTTTTTTTTTTTTTTTTCCCCAGGCCTTTGGTTCATCATGTTGTCAGACTTGTTTCAGCAGGCAGAGAATCCACTTTTTGTTTTAATGACAGCTGAGAGTTTCACATAACCACACAATTCCAGGACCTGGAGCTCTGGACAAAACAAACATTAATTACAATTATGAGAACTGGCAATACTGAGGAGGCAAGATCTTCGGAACACCTTCTTGTCTCTACTAGCAAAACCCTTCTTTTGCTGGGTACAGATAAAACTAGTCAGTCTTCACCTAGATGATCTTGTCTAAGTTATACCAAGACAGCTGGAAGGGTATGCAGAAGGTTTCTGATGGTAGTATGTGGACTTGGGCACTGTTTGTTGATGGCTGTTCTGCTCCTCTGTGACCTATGCAGTCTAAAGAGCAGAGCTGAATACTTATGCCTGGGAATGGGCAGAAGAGTAAGCAAGCTTCGAGATGTTCTAGATTAGAGCAATTCTGGATTGTAATGTAACCCATCCTGAGCTGCTCCAAACTTTGATCCACTTGAAAAAGAATACTCAGGTTGAGCCATTGGATATCTCTTAGAGCTTTAGAAAGAAAAGGAAACTGTTCTGTTCAGAGATGTGATCACTGATAACAGCCTATGCGCTGCATTCAGCTGGTATTCAGGAGTGACACGATTAGAGGTTTTTGTTTTACAAAGTATAGAGCGTGACAAATTTCGTTAGATCCTCAGTTTAGCTTCTGCAAATATCTCTAGGGGTAAAACAGTCCTTCACTGTGTGTTTATACAGGGTTTATGCCTGATAAATTAATTGAGTCACAGGTGGTAACAGTGATTATCAGTCACTGTCCTCTTTATCTCCCGTAGTGATACTAATGTGCCTGCCAGTGTAAGATGTTTCTCTTTTAGTTTCAGAGGCAGCAAGTAAAGGACTGTGAGCTTTTTAAAATATGCGTATATGTTTAAATGCATATGTATGTGCATGCATACATATAAAATACATCTACTTAAAGTATTTTAGGGTTTCTTTCATCAGGCTTGAAAGAGTCATTGAACCTGGCTGGCTTTTCTGGAGTCTTCCCAAGCTAGAATGGGTATGGAAAGTCCCAGGGTTACCAATCTAAAAATGTAAGCTAATTTCATATTCCTGTGTCCACTCATACAGTCTCACATCATAGCCCACGCACCTTGCTTTCTGTGTCAGCCATGGTCCCTGTCAGGCAGGTGCTGTCCTGGCTCTGGTGTCGAGCCCTGGATGCACATTCCTCCAGAGACACTGAGTTCCAAACCTTTTTTAGACAGGCCCAGCTTGTAACTCTTCCAGCTGTAAATACATGGTAGATGGATACCAGGCACCTGTTGCCTAATTCCTTGCCAAGTTTTTCAGTTTACAATAGAATTAGATACTTGTTCGAGGAATCTTTGTAACTTATTAGCTGTCGAATGTGTGGGAAAGGGGCAGCCATGTACGGGAATGGCAGAAAACTGCTTTCTGAGGTATCAGGGAAAAGCAATATCCACACACTCTCAGAATAAATATGAAGCGCCATCTGGTCTTAATTACTGTTGGGGAACATGCATATATCATGCATGGAAATTATAACCATCATAGGAAATTCCTCTTAGTTATATAACAGTGTAATTCAACTGAGTCCAAGGGGTTCGCTCCAGAGTCACCTGTAACTCAGAATGGAGCCCAGTCCACCAACTGGCTGCTATGGGCCTGAGTAAGAAAGAACATGTAATGAAAAGATAAGTAGCATGCACTTAGTGATTGCCAAGCTTCTACCTCATCAGGAAAATATGAGTGAAAGAGGGTCTGGCACACCAGGGACCTACCTCAGTAATACTGTGTCTGAAATGATCACTTTAATTTTTAGGAAACGTTATTAATATTTATTACTTGGATTTTAATTGTGTCTGTCGATCTCAGCTGAGAGAGATAGCTATGAGATGTAAATCCCTCTGTTCCTGACATGTCCATTTTAGTCAGATAGTAATCCCAATGCATTCTCCCTACCCCTATGTTAACTAGCAACCATGCACGGTTTTGGTCTTTCCTTTCCAGTAAGCAGCACTGAAAACAAGTTGCCTACTTGCCTTGTCTTTTCTAAGGACACTGGAGAAAACAGCATGGTCTGTGCCCTGCTTCTGTGCTTTCTAGCAAACTCTTGAAACTCACCAGGACTCCAGCCTGCATACTTCATTATGGTGCTGGAAATTGTTAATTTTCACCTCTCAGTAAGTCAGTGTGTCTTTAAGAGGCTGAGGGTATAAATCATAGCCAAAGAGACCTTCCAGTGAACAAAGCCTTGCGTGTGACTTTATTTCAGCAAAGCACGCCACAAAATCAGTAGTGGAAGACTTCCCATGTATTTTTGAAAGCAGTCTGTGAAGCTGCTTCAAGCTCTTTTACCTGTATTTTCCCTACCTACTCCAGAACAGACTTTCCTATCCTCTCTAATGCTTTGTTTATCAGAAGTGTGACAGAATGGGATGTCCCGGTAAGCATAATTCCTTTTGAATTTTGAATGGATTACTGTCCTCCCATAGGGGTGGCTAACAGCGCTCTGCATCTCACTGTGAATCAGCCACCTTCTGTGATGATGTCTGAGACCTACATCTTACTGCAAAGGGACTGTAGAAGGGAAAATCCTAGAAACTGTGGAGTTTAGATCTCAGTATTAATCAAGCTGTACTTCCGACCGGAGACTGCCTTGTCCCTGGAATCATTTCTACCTGTCATTAGCTATCTTAGAAAAAAAAGGCACCAGGCCCCTTCAGAAAATCCATACATCTCATTTAAGGGTTCTGCTGCAGATAGTTTGAGATGAGTAGCAATTTGAAACTCGCAGATAGCTAGAATTATTTGTCTTCTGAAGTTTACACATTATGTTTTAACTGAGAGGTAGAGGGCAATCCGTAGTTCATTCCTTTGAGTGTTCTACCTTCTCTTGTGTGACCATAGCAATAGGGAAGATTGACCTTTGAGAGTGAGTGCTGAGGAGAAAACTTGTGAATATTTCTCTCCTCAGCCACCATGGGCAACTGCTGTTAAAGAAACTATTTCCACAAACTGGAATATTTGTCAGTCAAAGGGCTTTATATTTAGCTTTGCCAGTTTTTACAATCAAGTCTAATCATAAACGACAATTTGAGGATAAAAATGTCCCCCAAATCCTGTTGATTTTCGTCCCTAAAAATCTTATTCTAGAAGTCAGACGATCGGAAAAATACAAATCAAGAAGCATTTGTGCATTTGTTAATGAGAAGAAAATGTATACAGCTGCTGTATGTAGGGTACAAAACATTACATGGTAACCGATTTCTTTTACTGCAGAAGAAATCTATAACCGTGTTAACTGCACTTGGCATATGTTTAATTTCTTAATTCTGTTTTCATTTATGGCATGTTTCAGTGTATAACCTGTGGTTTTCCATTAAATATGGCATGCTTAATGGAAAATTTAGGACATTTACTGTGGAAACTCTTGAGTGCTTTGTTCCAGTAGTGAAGAACCCTGCTTCCTGTCCCACACAACTCCTGCTGTGTAGACATTTGGAGTCTTTCCCTCCTTTAGCAGAAATTAAAGGGGGACTCTTTTCTGTATGAATGTTAGTCCTAGTGATACGGCATTTGCTGGGCCTTTTAATCTTTTTGAGAAAATGTGAAATTGACTGCATTCACAATGCAAGTTATATAACTTGCAAGGAATGCAAGTTATCTTTGGTAATCAGTTGAAATATCTACAGCTCAAATTCCAGGTTTCCTTTGATTCATCAATGTCACATTTCACATTAAGGCACCCTACTGTACATTTTCTTCATTTCCTTTCTAATTGCAGCTCCTCACTCTGCTCAGTAATTTGTAGTTACACATTTTTTGTACTCTTGTTTTTAGTTTATTCTGCAAAGTGCAATAGTAATGTGATGGGTAGCCTTTCTGGTAGCATAGCAGCACAAAAAGCTTTATTCTCCTTCATCTTGAAGCTGTGGATCAGTGCTGGAAAGATGGCTTAATGCTGCACACAGCAAAAGTGGCTGTTGATCTTACATGAATATCTTCCAAACTAGTAGTTATAGCCATAAAAGTGACAAACGAACAGTCATGTGAACAGGCAAACAACACTTCCCTTCAGGGAGGTTTAAATAGGCTAAAAATTGGACAAGGACATGAAAATTATGCACTGATAACATCAGTTGGGCTACAATGCAATTTCTATACAGGTTTTCTGATCATATTATTTAATGTTTATAATTAATCTGAGGTCTAGTAATCAAGCCCAATGTTTCAGCTATGTAACGAGAACACAAGTTGCCTATCTTTGCCCATTAAAAACCTCCTTATAGAAATTATGGAAATGCAATCCTTTGTAAACAAAGTACACATTTCTCTTATACCTAATCGTGTTCCTCAGAAATAAATTGAGGGTGTTATATATGATTCTTTAATGTTACATATGGAAACAAGAGGCTTAATTTAGCTTGTTTTTTTTTTTTTTTTTTTTTAAGATTCTTTATCCTTATATCCCCAGATCTGGTTCCCTTTGAGTTTACAGTAATGGTGACTCATCTATGATGGATAATACTATAGGCAGGTCAGGGCTTAAAGAAAACCGCGTTCCTATAATACAGCCTGGCAATGTTTGTTAAATCTCCGCAGGAAATTCCTATTTAAGCATTGTATGTGCAGAACATCTAAAACCTGAAGAATCCAAACACCCTTTCTCATCATCTGTAGGAGGTAACTTCCAAGCTGGCAAACTTGATCCCAGTCGTGCTGTGATCTGCGGAATGTAAAATCTGTGCAGATCACTGACAGGACAGCCATGAGAAGACATGATAGGAAGTGGGATGTCAGGCATCCAGTATGACGTTTATGCATTTCTTTGCTTGTCAGTATCAGATTCCCAGCAATATGCCAAAAGGAAGTTAAATTTGATTGTGTTTTTCTGTCTAGAGAACTTGCGCTTAAATGATGTCTGCAAAAGCAGGCAAAGAGCCCCCCTTTCATCCTGCAGGATGAACAACTGCTACCAGGTGACATCTGCAGAAGAACTCCTAACCTCCAGCACTTACTGTGTGATCTGTAGCTTTTCATGAGCAGGAAGATATGATACTTAAAGGGAGAAAATGAGAAGGGAGAAGATGAGCCCACTGAGGAGTGCTACCTGTTCTGTCCATTTTATGCAACTCAGTGTCATGGACCTGCTGTTATGCCTTAGATGCAGATGTGTCTGGTCATAGCTGTGTATATAGATTCACTATCTTTAAAAGATCACGATACAAGACCTCTGCCAAGACATGTCTCAGTGGTTCAGACTGAGATAGCAGCTGAGCAGACCTGCAAACACTGCCTGTGTTGGGATTAATCCTAATCCTTAAGAAGATAACTTCCGTCTTGGCTCAGCTGTTTCTGCTCTGGCAGTGGAAAGAGAGAGGACAACCTGCTTATCAAAACCACATTCACTCTTGGTATTGGCTTGATAATGTTAAGTGTATGGTCCAGGCTTACCCATCTTCTGTGCAGAACCAGGAGAGATTGGAGATAAATATGCTAGGATACAGAACGAGAAAACAAGATGCTCTTTAGGCATGTTAGAGACAACTCTTCCCTGTTGTGTGTCCTTTCTTTCTTCACTTATCCTTCCTTGTCTGGATTTATCTTTCCCCTGTGCTAGGAGGAAACGCTAACGGATGTCTGAGATCTTGTCTCACATTGTGTCTTCTTGTGTTGCTCTCTCACTAACACTAATAGTGAGTCTGGCCTCGACACCCATTTATTTTCAGCTCACACTCTTGTCTCAATTAGTTTCCCCTTGATGACTTCATGTGTGTTTTCAGAGCACCTAGCGAATGGTCTGCAGGTCCTGATTACAGCTCTTTGCACTAACTCATTAATAACAGCAGCACTCAGAAGAAGTGAGTGTATTAATCAAATATTTTAAAAGCTGCCAACCCACATCTCTGAGGTTCCTGGTGTGTTTTGTACTTCATGTGTCTGTTTTTCAGATGTTTTTTTTTTTTAATAGAAACTACCTTTACTTAGTGTGTTACCCACTGCCAAGAAGGGCACTAGTAGTAAACAAATAATCTACACTCTTGGTTAATAGGACTGTGGTAATAAAAATAAATAGTACATGTAACCGTTTACAAATTCTATATGCCAGATATCTGTCTTCTGCCCTTGTGATCTTTAGCATTACACATGTCCCATGAAGTTTGTGCATCATGACATCTTTTTAACTGCTTTTAGTACAGGAATTAAATAACCGTAAGGGCCTGAATGAGTGGTTAAACTGAATGAAGATGGATCATGAGAATGGCCTGGATGCACCGGCAATTCATTATACCACTATGAGAAAAAGCTCCTAGAATGACTAGAGAAGGTGGTGGAGAAAGGAGAGGAAACTAAAATGCATAACTGAAGGAAAAAGTGCTAACTCTTAACCATGTGTGTGCATATAAAGATACACCATACACAGTGCCTAGTATTAGGAACAAATAGAGAATTCTGACATTTTTCACCCAAAGGAATTTCCAAAAATGTGTGACCATGTAGCCCTGCTGGTTTCTCTCTGTATGGGAGGTGATTTGTTGGAGATGTCTGTGAACAGTGGGGTTGCTGCACAGAACTCAGATGTACTCTGATACTGGGCCACCAGTGAGTTCTGCAACAGATAATTACAGTTTGGTTAAGGTTCAAGGGACTGCTGGTCAGATCCATCTGTCTTCCATTTTTTTTCACATGATTTTCTCAGATAAGAATCTTTTTATTATTTTTATTAATAATAATAATTTTATTATTTTTATTAATAATAATTACTGTTTAATTATTATTATTATTTCTTTCTTCTTACTACCGCATTCCACAGAATGAGAGCTCTCTTAGGATGCAGTGCTCAGGAGTGAATATAATGATTGTGCACGAACAAAAATAGCATGCAATGCAAAACTGACTGCATGTTGTTGATTGAACTTTACTCTGCTTGCCCAATGGACTCATGTCAAAGGGCTTGTGGATCTCTAAAGCTAAAAAAAAAACAAACATTGGATTTTTTTAACGTGATTTAAGAAGTTTTTGAATAATATGAAAACCCATTATCATTTCATATGAGAATACAAAATGCAAGAGAGATTCTCTTTCATGTCAGTATTTATTCGGTTTTAGCTAGACTTTAAGAGATCTTAAAGTCACAGAAATCACTCTACCTTTGCTAGTTGTTGGGTTTCTTTCATGTTCATCTGAAGGCCTATATCCACAGCAACCTGTAGATATAGGACTCTGGCATTCTTATACAGTCTGGTAATGCCCAAATCCCCGTGATATAACAAATTTAAGACATCTGGTGCAACAAGTTTAAGACAGTATTGATTAATAGCAACATTTTAAAGTGCAAATAAAATTGCTTGGAAGATTCCTGTATAGGAGCAGTTGCTGATTGTTGAACCAGCAAGAAGTATTTGAGTAACACAAACACCCCTTTGGAAACAGCTTTCATCACAGTAAAAATGAGTTTTAATTTAGCCTTTCTTTATTCCTTTATTCCATGTCATTGGGGTGCATCACTAAGAGAAGTTTTGTTGTACAAACATTCACAACTACTTCAGAATCAAACTTAAGAATGAAACTCCTTTTGGGCAGAATTTTTTAATGGCTCTCAATCAGTCAGCAGGTACAGCATCCTATGAGTTAGGTTCCCAGTGGTATGGACTTTCATTGGTTACCCTTGGGTTATCATCAGGTCTTATATGTGCATTGAAAAATGAATTATAGTTTCTTTGGGCAGATTTTCAGTAGTTACTAGATATTTTGCAATAACATCTTTATTTATGAAAGCATTAAGCACTTTTGTGCTTGATGTAGTTACTTTCTTTTAGAAAAAAAAGGGAGTCGTTTTAATATCAACTAAATATTAAATGGTAGTTCAGATAGAAAAGCCCCCTGTCTGCTGATAGGCAGATCTCAGGTGAGTTCAGTGCGTGTTTGGCTCGGTCACTTGTGCCAGTTAAGGATATACCAAAGGCATAAAAGTCAGCCCTTAGTGAATTACTATCTTCCTGACGTTTTTCTGCATTTGAGAGTTGGATGCAGTAATTAAACATGCAGGCTTTGGTTGCTGTACCCTGAAGCAGGGTAGAAAATGATGGCAAAGCAGAACCATTTGTCTTGGCCATCATTTTCTTTCTTTGTTTCTTTGAGGAGCAGAGACTGACTCAGTAGCTTTAATACTTAGAAGATCAAATACGCTACCTCTGCTTTGATACCCACCCAGCAACTCCTGCTGCAGCTTTTTGTTGTTCTTCTAGTCTGGTAGCAATCTGCACTCATTCTGCACAGGTAAAAATGGCAAGATGATGTATAGGGAGATCAAACTTGTGAATTTCTTTCAGGGTGCTACTGGCTGCAGCAAAATTTCCTACAGTTAATACAGGAAATAGATCTACATTAGGTTATTTTATCATGAGAATGTTTTGTAGTAAAGAAAAAAATAGATCAAAACCACCCAGGTAGTATAGATGGAAAATTACAAAACACTGTGAAAATAATAGTTAAAATGAGTTTCAGATCTCTTGCTTCATGGTTTCATTTCCAATGGTGAACTGTGTTACTTCAGTGGTGCCCTTCAGCTGGGGTTCCTTGTGTCAGGGGCCATACCTGTGTATAATGAAAGAATGTTCCTCCTGTGGAAGTCTTGTAGCCTCCATGGGCGATCATTTTCAAATGGAAAAAACTCATTGGCAGTGCTGGTGACTTGATCTTTGCAACATCTTTTTGATGTTTTGTTTTGTTTTGTTGGTTTGTATGTGTGTGTTCTTCGTGAAATAAAAACGTGAAGGGGTAAATATGTCTCAGAAATGGCAGAGATTTGTGTTCATATAAGTCTGTGTGCATATTTATATAACTTACACAACCCTGTTCAACAGCCTTTTTAAAAATGAGGTGATAGAAAAATGCCATGAATGACACTTCTGTGGATATCCTCTGCACTTTCGATGCTGGGAGTTAGCTTGAAGTCCAATGAATCAGGTTCTTTGTAAGGAAAAACACACTGTTGCTTTTCCATCTTTTTATACATATGGGATTGCACGTGTCATTTTCTTGACTGAGACAGCAATCATCGCAAGAAAAATTTAGTAATCACAGTCTGGTTTGCAACTGACTGTGTGATTTTAAAGATCTTGTTATATATCTTTCATTTCACTGTTCTGTGTAATAAAACTTAGTCCTATCAAGATTTGACTGCTTTATCAGCATTCTAATGACAATTTTGTCTTTTATTTTTAAGAATTTTTATTTTTTTTTTAAAGACTATCACTGGGTCATCCATAAAGGAGAAAAGACCAACACGTGAAGGGCAGGTGTGTGAAGACCAGCTTCAGCTTCCTCATCACTTGGGAGATCTTGATGAAGAAGTAGGCTGACTTGCCAAAGACCAAATTGGAGTCGGTGACCAGATTGAAGCTGCCATTGTATTCCAGGTCCATCTCAAAGCCCAGCTCTTTGGGGCAGCCCTTCTTTGTGCAGACCACTGGCCAGATGGCTTTGAAGATGGGTGAGACATTGTCCCAGTAGACTTCCCTGAGGTTGAACTCCTCAACTACCTTCCCTGTCATCTTGGTCTGGAGCGTCTCCTCAAACTCCATCTTAATCTTATTAATCACCCAGTTTTTGACCAGGGCCATGTCACTGAGCTCCCTGAAGAGAAAAATTGCACTGAAGAAGTGGCACATCTCATTGCTGGAGGTGGGATCCACAGGGGGCTCTGAAGGCTCTGTTAGCATAGTGCAGGGCTCCAGGCCCGTGATGGGATCTGAGGCAAACTTTGAGCAACCTGGTCTGGTGGGAGTTGTCCCTGCCTGTAGCTGGAGATTGGAACTAGATCATCCTAAAGGTCCCTTCCAACCCAAACCATTCTATGATTCTAAGATTTTATGATTCTATGATACTATGATAACCAGAGAACAGCAGTTAAGCATAGCATTCATTAGTTTATTGGTTTCCATCACACCTTCTCACAGTCATCTTGTCTCAGATGAATTCTGACCTGTTGAATCCATTGTTGTCTGGAAGCCACTCCATATTTCTGGCTACTCTCAACTTTCTTTGTTTTCTGTCTCCCTTTTCTGAGGTTGTGGAGGGACAAGGAGAGAAAAATACAGACAGAGCAGAGCTGCATTCTGTAAAATAAGCATTCAGTGATATTATAAATAGCAATTGATTCTTATTCCTATTATTGATTACTTTCCTATACTCCCAGTTATTGGGAGGTCAGTTACTACTTTTCTTACTGTTCCAGTAATGATAAAGAAAAAAATTTGACTGAGCAGAAAAAAACAAAATCAAAATCCCAAAAGCACCACCCATGAAAATCTGTTGCTTTGATTACCGAGAAAACATTTACCCAAAGCCAGGCAAACGTTTCCTACAAAACTGTTGACTGAACATACATTTTCTTGAAAGGGAAAAAAAGAAAGGAAAAAAACTGCAACAGCAATGTCTTGAGTTAATTAAATGGCATTGTGCACAGGAAAGAGTGATAACAATAAGAAGAGAATCTGACACCAAGCGTACCACATTAGTTGTCTGCTTAGTCCACAAGAGTCTTGAGCAGAAATTAAAGCCCCTGTGTGACAGATAATAATAAAGGATAGATTTTATAGCATTGGAAAAGGGCCCGTTTAGAAACATTAGGAACTATTTTGTTCCAAATAATTTGGGGACTTTTTGGATGTGGATTTTTGGTTCAGGTGTGGTTTGGAACAGCTTGCTGCTTTGGCTTTTTTCTTGTGTTTCAAAGCATTTGGGTTTTGTTTTGCTACACACCTGGTAGAAATGAATCTACTACAAGAACATGCAAAATGTGCTTGCATACATATGTGTGTACATGTATGCATTCTAAATAGTTAAAAATGGATTATGACCTTACATTCATAGGAAGTACTTCAAAATACTTGCATATATTCCATATTTTTTCCCAAGGTACAAAAATAATAAAAATGAGACGAGGAGTCGGTGTAGGGGCATGTGCATTTCTCTGCACTGTGTTAGAGTGAAAGTTAGTCCTCCTTCCTTCAGAAAGATTATCAAGTGGGCAGGAAGAAGGTGCCAATATGATTCCTCATTCCTTCACTATTCTCCCACCCAGTAACCAAATACCCAACTTTCTTCTCACTATCCCTAGCTCTTCTAAATCTTACCCTCAGAACTCCAAATTCTCTGACATCTAAGCCACAATCCATCTTCCAATCCTTTTGTAGATCTCCCATTCCTTCTCAGGTAGAACCCTTTGAATCCGCAGGCTTGTATCTAGATATTTCCTTGGCAGTTGCTGTACTCCACTCTTGTTAGATCATGTGCCTGTTTTTTCTCTTCTTGTGTTAATTTGTGTAAGCTGAATAACAGTTGCACATTAAGAAAAGATTGGAAAAAGAAATATAGATGTAAAAAGACAACAACTGGGACATGTGCAGAATAGAATATATGGGCTGTAGCCCAGTGTTGTGTTGTCTTCCTCCTCATGGGGCTCAAACTTGCATTCAACATCTGCTAGTCTATTTAGCTCTTTAGTGGACACCACATCACTGCTTCACCAGAAACAATAATATAAAAACAGGGCTATTGTAGAGGGATCCTTCTTCAATATTTCTGCATTCTTTGTGGCAGCCATTTTGAGCTAGAGGCTACATCTTTGTATTTAACTGGTCTTTGTAGACTTCCATCACACAGGTTAATTGCATTTTTAATACCCTTTGATATGAACTTTTTTTTTTTTACTTAATACCCTTTGATATTGTAGCCCATGTGGGACAGAGATCCACAGTTTTTCATAATCTCAGAGGCTACTTTAGCAAGGTGTGCACATATGTTTCCCAACGTGACCCAAGATCTGGGGTGGTGATGAATGTACAAAGAGAAGCTGAGTGTAGTTCAAGCCATTTGTGGCCCAAGCTGTTAGCAGTGAATCCAAACTCACAGGATTTAGGGCTAATAAATGATGAAATATCTGGTGAAGGAGAGACAGATGTCACAGCCTTTTATTAAAAAAATTACCCCATAGCTTCGCGATACTTATTGTGCTGTCTCCCAGCTACACTCAGCTGACTCCAAGAGCTAGTTTTTGAAGGAAAGCAAATATGTCTTTTCCCTAAAAGTGTGGTTGGGAAATAGAAACGTCAGCTCATGGCTCAAAAAAGCTCCTTCCTCTCTGCTGGGGTAACACAGTCCTGCGGTCACATAAGATCCTTATTAAAATTGGTATAAAAGTGTTTTTTGTCAGTCACTAGGAGGACGTAGCTGCCTCATCAAAAACTGGTAAAGCTAATAGAAAAGGTGTGGGGGGTGTATGCTGGAATTCCTCAAAAATCCCTCCAAATATTTGTTATATTACATTTCAATAGATTCCTTTTAAAGTTCTCTGCTTGACTGCCCAGAGCATTTCTGTCCTCTTGTCCCTCAAATAATGGTTCAGATAGGAAGCTCATACCTTGAGAGTCCTCTTTTTTTTTTTCTGAGGGAACATGTGGACACAAACAACTGCCTAGTATTAGCTTCCTATCTTTGTCTTGTAAAACTTCTCCAGGAAATCTAATTAGAATATGTAAGACAGAGCAAAGAAGCACCAGAAAAGAAAAGGAAGAAGAGGCCTCAAAACCCAGAGGCACACAGAGGAAAGTCCTGGTCTTTACAGTTCCTGTTGACAGCTAGAGATGCCTGAAAAAGGTTTCACATGGAGTGAAATCCATGGCAGTGGGATTCATTGCTTGGAGGGGAGGTTCAGTCCTCTGGGTGGTAGAGTGTCCCCAGCTTCCCCATGTCCAGGACAGAGCTGGTAGGCTTGCAGGTAGTAGAGCAGTGCTCAGGGCTCTCAGTCTTTCCCAGCGGACAGAAGGGCTTTCGCCACCCAACCTCCCCACAGAAAGGACCTTCCTCACCAGCACTGCCATGTGGCAGCAGCAGGGAGTAGGGGTGTTCAGTGCCACCAGAGGGCTGCTGGGGAAACCAAAGGGAGAGAGCTTTCCTTCAGCAATATGGTGACTCCAACAGTAAGCATATGTGCACCTTCTTTTGGGACATCTTTGGAGCCATGAGTGCCTTTCATTTGACTTTCCCGACTGGGAATTTGCTGAGGTGGAATTGCGCTGTGGTATTAATTCCATCTACATCTTTGAATCCTCAGGTGAATGTAATACATTTGTACTGGACGATAAGTGGTGGTGGTCTTTGAAAACCATCTTAGTGCAAGGGTATTCCCTGGAAGAAGTCACCCTGATCCTTCCTTGGGTGCCAGTGAGCCCCCTGTGCTGTGGGCCACTCTAGGTCTCATCCCCAGAGAGGACAGAGGTGAGTTTCAGTGGAAAAATCCCCAGAGAAGATTGATCAGCATCACTGCCTCATTTCAAGAGATCTGCCCACAAAAGATGAGGCATTTTTCTTTCAGAACAGGGAACTGAAAAAATAATTTCCCTTTGATTTAAATGCCTGGATCCGACTGCCAGATTTTGCCTTTTTCCAGCGAGCACTGCTGACGTGCCAGACAGCTGAAGAAGGAGGTGTGAGCTTGGGCAAGCCACTGATATTGTGGTGCTTTTGCTTTCTCTCTTTACAAAAAGCCGTGGATATCCTTACCTGACTTGCAATGCATTCAGGGGCTTGTTTGCCAATGGCTTTGAAATCCTTGGCAACTCAGGGCTGTCCCTATCATTGCTGAGTGTTGTAAGGAAGGCAATATGGCCAGTTTGCCATCTGCTGAATCAGTAAGAAGCCTTCCTTTTTTCTTTTTTTCTTTTTTTTCTTTTTTTCTTCTTCAAGACAGTTTGTGTTCCTGCAGTGCTCAGTGTAGTCCTCTTTACTTTGCGGCTTTAAAATTTTCCATTTTAGGTCATCTTTTGTAATCTCTCCATTAGCCCATATTCAGTACAAATGTGCCGAGTCTGCTCCAGGTCCATAAACTCCATGCCTTGCCCATTAATTACCTCTGCAGATTTTGTCAGATGGCTTTGAGGAACTCCCAGCCCCAGCAGTGGTGTACCATAGCCCCTTGCCTAGCCCAGCAGTAACATCCGTGAAGAATTCCCCTCTACTAGTGAGCCGTGGTGACCTCCTCTTCCTGAAGACAGGCTGTCTATTTTCTGTTAATCTATGCTTTTCCAAATGTTCTCCCTTTTGACTCTTAAAAGAATTTCAGAGCCTTTTGCTCACAACTCATGTCAAACTGACTAGTGTATAGTTTCCTACTATGTCTTTATAGGTTCACTTTTTAAACTATGGCATTATGTCATCCTCCTTTTCCTCAGAGACTTCTCCTGAACTTAGGAAAATATCCGCCAAAGTCTCTCCAGTTCATATTGCTGCTCTGCTCACTACGCTCAGCATCACAGATCCAAACCTTGTCCCCTGAGAGGCCCCATGTGCACGTCTCACCCTTTTTTATGCCCCTGGGAGTTCAAAGAGTAAGTCCAGAGCTGCCAGAGGAATTATTTTGGCTCTGCACAACTGTTCAGTATCTCACAGTCTGGCCTGATAATGTTTAAAATAAAGTTTCTAATACTGTGAGCAACAGCAGCCTCAGAAGAGGTGCTGTAATTTAGTTACGTATCTTCTACTATATCTCGAAGCAAGAGTTAAATATAATTTCCTTAGTAGAACTCCTATGTTACTGCTCTGTCTAGGTAATTAATTTAGTGTCTTCTCTGGCAGTTATTCATATCCCTGACTGTTTGAATTCTGGCCTTCAGTTACATCAAAAAACAGGGAAAAAAGAGACAAAAGTATTCTCCCTTTATATCATTGCCAGGCAGAGCTAAGGCTGCTTAGCTTTTCTACCTTTGCACTTTTCTACAGCTTGTTGTCAGAATTGTTAGAAATTTCCTTATTTTATTACACTTCATTATTTTGCAATAATTGCCATTCCTCTCATACTGCTGACTTGTTCTCCCACCTTTCATTTAAGTGTACTTTCTGTGTAGAATTTTCATACAAATGCCTTTGCCTATCTTGGTATTTACATTTCTGTTTCTGCAAACATGTATTTGTATCCCATGAAATATACTTTTCCCAAATATTTTCAAATTTAAACTTAATTGATAAAGAGCCTACTGAAAAAAATGAAGACAGAAGTATGGTTGTATAATTTGTAGTCGTGGATGAGATTTGGAAGAATGTGTTTCAAAATTTGGATCAGCAAGAGAAATTAAGAAAAGCAGAATGTACAAGTGTATATGCTGAAAAATGACATTGCAGGTGTGTTCTTATACTAACAGATGAGCATGCAAACATACAGATTTGAAGGAATCTTGTTTTCTGTCTGTAGAACAAAACCTCTTTTCCTGTTTAATGCAGATTAAAAAAATCTTCTTATAATTCCTTGCAGTAGTTCAGAATTTGACAGAAACAGTATTTTCGTGACTAAGAACTAATTATGCTAAGCACAGTCCTTGGCCTTCTTCGTCTGCCTTCATGGGCTCATCTGGAAATGTGTGGATGCTTAGGAGCCTTACCTATATACCACCTAGCATAATTTGTAGTAGAAGATACTTCAGGATTAATTTTATTCTGTCATTCTTGTTTATCTCTCAGTGTGCCAACAATGATGGCTTGAACTTGAGGACTTTATTTTTGCATGCATTTCTGTACAGCTAAGTGATTGGCAAAGGCGGGATATCTATCTTTTTTTTGCTTTTGTTTTTGGTAAAAATTAGAACAAGTTCAAGGGCAGACTGGACGTATTCTTGGAAAAGAGAAGTGGTGAGGATTATTAAATACACATCTTAATCTAGAGCTTCGGATCTGTAAATAGTTGTAGAGTGGGAGATTACTAATGGGAAGTTTCATATATACTTGCCCCTTTCTTTCTCTTCCCTAAGCATCCATTTTTCTGTCAGCGTTGCAGACAGCTGGTGTGTTCAACAGACCTTTGCTCTGAGATGTCTTGCTGTGTTGTGGTTTTTTTTTTTTTTTTTGAATGCAAACAAATTTTAATAACACAAAATGAATTTGGCTTTGCCTGGTAGTTTCTCCACCACTAATAATTCAGAGACCTGGCACCATTGTAGCTGTTGCCGAGTTGTTCAGGACATTTGGACAAGACTGGCAAATATAAGTTGCCTTCTAAAAGGATCTTGCAAGAGACCTGTGCTCTTCTGGAGAGGCAGTAAAAGGCCACGTGGGACACCGTGGGGTGTCTAAGATGATATGATGCATCTGTTTAGGCACTCAGATCTCAGCTGAGTGCTGGGGTTCAGCTTTTGAGCACTGAGTGTAGTCAGGAAAGATTTGTATCCTAAAAGGTGGGGTGTATCCAGTGTGTTTTAGACACGCATCTTAAAATGATGTGACTCACCCAGGTATTAGGTCAGTCTTTCACTGTTAGGGGGAATAGAGAACTCCCAGACAACTAGTTAGGTGTTAAGGGACATCGGTATGGCAAACTATAGCTCTTCTTTCCGTGTTGAATCTGCTAAGAAAAAAAGAAACAAGGATCTGAATCTCAGGCCAGGCTCAGATATTGTCTCTGTGCCATCGCTGCCCAACAAGGCTGCTTGGGTGATGCTTTTTCACTCTTACAACATGCAGATGTGAAATCCCACCAGGTAGCACCTACCATTGGGGAATGCTTACTTTGGCAGCATGTATAATCAGTATACTGACTGAGTCTTTCCCAGAAACATTGAACTTGAACTCTGCTATTTGTTCCTGAATGTAGTGATATGTGGTTGTATTTATTAAGCTGACTTCTCTGTTAAGTCAGCATCACCTTCAAAATTCGCTGTGTATATATTCAGAAGAGAATTTTCCTCCTCCTTTTCAGGAGCTGAATGGAGACAAATAATAGAACAGAGACCTTAAAGCACTTTCAATGCACTGCATGCTACCCACAGCCACCTCTTCAATTAAAGTGAGATCTGCTTCTGGACTGTATATTTATGTGGAGTTCTAGTTTCCAAATCCTCCTTTCTGAGACTCCTTGAACCTGGGATGGTTGCATTTTGCTGCTGACTGTTCCAAATTCACCATCTGGCACATCTCAACACTGGAGAATGAAGATAGTTGTCAGTAGCAATGCAAATCATTGTTATTTTGTTAAACTAACCCATCGTACATCCCCTCTTTTTTTCTCTTGCTTCCAGAGAGCATAAATAATAATGTTTAAAAATGAATAAACACACATGCAAAGACATATAATATCTCAGCCACATTCCAAAGTCCTTGCTCAGGATTTTCATTCACTTCCTATCCCAGTGAAACTCCAACTGAAGCAAGTGTGATTTTGGTAGACTAAAAATGGAGTAAAATTTGCACAAAAAATTTGGCAGAAATATGCAACAGCAGCAGTGGCAGTTCAAGTCGGAATGCTTATTAACATCTGTGGACAAGGAGAGTTGAGATGTCATTTGCGGTTTGGAAAAAATGTCTGCTTTGAGGACTTGGCTTCCCTCCCCTGCTGTATTCTGTCTCACTCACTGTATAATTATTAATGCTTAAGGATGAAATTCTGAAAATCTTCCCATATCTGCTACCTTTTACTACTGCAGTGAGAAATCTACCTTAGCAGAACTACCATACAACTGAGAGGCTTCCTAGTAGCATCTTTGCTTTTAGTCATTCTGATGGGTGAGCGGGCTGTTGAACTAGTTGCTCAGTTTAACTGAACAGCAGCTGTTTTGAATACTGTGTTTGTACCCTCCTGTCCTCAGTAGTGTTGTTCAGGAAAATTTGTTGAGGATGGGCTGGGTCACCAAATGCCCAGTCAAGGTTGTGTTTTGCATCTGTGGGATCCTGCTGCCTGTGACACTGTGAATTAGTTTGATTGAGGAACCGTGGGACCTTTGTCTACCAAGTCTGTCACTGTGCAAAATTGTGATCTCCTCCTACCTCACACTCAAGTGAGATCATTGTTTCAGATACGAGTCTTTGTTAATTGTGAGTGGAGATCTTTTTAAAAAATTAAATAACGAAGCATAATCTTTTACAAGGAAGCAGAAGCTGCTGCAGAAGCAGTTAAGGATCTGTCTGGAGATCTTTGAAATTTCCCATTAGTGGGATTTCCATGCTGATACAATCTAACATTTTGGGGGGACTCTGTACTTCTGTTCTGCTAAGATATCCAAATCATCAATCTGATTATAATATTCATGATGCTGTCAGACCAGAAAAAGCATTGATTAATTTAACCATTTCTATTTCAGTAATTCTAAAGATGCTGATAAATTACCCTAGTGCAATGTGTCCTGTCATTACCTGTTTTTGCTCAGAAACTGTTGCATGCATGTTTTCCCCTTCTTACCTTTTTCAGAGCTGTGGGTCTTGTCCCGACTGAAGGCACACCGGTATAAATTCAGAGCACTGCCATTTGTTTGCCTTTACATGGCTTTAGTTTGTACCAATGCAAATCACAGCAGCATCCTGCCTTTTGCTGGTGGGCAATGTTGACTGGTCTAATTCAGCAGAGTTCCCACAGAGGTGCTGCCCATTGCTTCATCTTAGTTTTCCTGCCCTAGCGCTGGTACTGGGGAGGGTCTGTGTGACCTTTCTGTTTTGATCTCAGTGTTCCCTGTGCACAACTGTGCACTGCAGCTCAGTCCTGCCATATTGCCAAGTTACTGCACCCAACCATTTCACTGATGAAATTCCTCCTAGTAAAGGGTGGATATGGCAGACCACTCTCCTCCTGCACCTCTGTGCCATTCTCCTTTCACTTCTCAAGAAGGAAATCACGAGAAGGAACATAACAAAAAGCACAGGAGAGACAGAGAGTGCCTGAGGTTCAGCAGCAACAAACCAATCTGTCAGCAGAATCTCATTACAGTAATGCATAGTAAGTTGTTCATTGTACTACTGAGACAAGCCCATCCTTGCCCTGCATTATTTTTCAACCAGAACCTTTCCCCCCAATTTTACCTGCTCTTTCTTAGTGCTAGATGGTCACAGCCTCTCCTACTTGGAAAGGCGTGGGTAGCAAGAAGAGCCCAGTAACCCCATGCCTAACCCTGATGGGTTTATGGCCATAGCCGGGACAGTGGAGTGAAGCAAGGGTTAATTACTGTGCCAGTTTTTGGAGCTGGGTATGGTGCACATGTGATGCTCAACTTTTGTTTGTGTAGCTCTTGTGCTGAGTAATACCCAAAGTTTCATGTCACAGCAGTTACAGCTTTAGCATCAGCCTTTGCAGCCTTAGACCACAAGATACAGACTGACTGGTGGCTACTGAATTTGAGGATTCAGTTGCTGCACAATAAAATAATACCTTTGGCTGCAAATGTATTCTGTGCTTCATGTTTTCGCACATCTTAAGCAAAGCAAGCATCAGGGACTGTGAAAGCTAACTCTGCACCAGAAGATCCTGAAGTTTTCAGGAAAGATTCCTCTGCCTTTAAGGAGCTCTGGTCATTGCTTTGTAGGGCAATAACTAGGCAAATGCTGCAAGGGAAATATCCTGAGGACTTACATGGTCTTCTGAAGGAAAGGTATCTGATTGACTGAGTCCAAAAGTACAAGTGGCCAGCTAAGGGATTTCTCCCTTTGTCTGCAAGTCACACTGACTCTGATACCTGAGACTGCTGCTTTTTCATCACTTGAGAAAAGCCTAGGAGTATCAGAGGATAAGCTACAATGGATCTGAAATACTGTTCACACTGAAAGCTAAACAAACAAAAAGGATATTTTAAATACTAGTAAACACCAAAGAAGATTGAGCTGAATAACGAAATAAAAGTTAATTTGGCTCATCATGGTCATTGTACAAATGACCTCTGAGGAGGAAGACAAGAAATGAAAACAGCACCTGATTTTTGTGCTCAGTCTGAACAGCTGCCTCCAGACTGCTTTTGTATAGACTTTAATCCTACAGAGAATACATGTGTTCTGATGCAGCCACCAAGCATGAGCATGTATTAAACTTCTATTTCTTGGTTCCGCGTCCATGAAATACATAAATTTATGATTCAGCTGAAGGATTGTGAACTGAGTTTATGAAAGGAGTAGTGGTTTTTGAATCTGGCAATACCTAATGGTTAAAGCTAATCCAGAGTGTTGCTAAGTACATCTGAAGCCACAAAATAAATTTGTTTTTTTTTTTTGTCTGGCTTTTTCAGAAAGGTGGACTGATTTGTTTTTAAGACTAAACTATATAGAAAAGCCTGTTCTCACATGTGAGAGCTGGACAGAAATTTTTCCCTTATTTGCTGGTGGTATCTTAAGTTTCTTGGAACTTTTCAGAAAACAACCTCCTCTGGATCCTACAATACAAACAAAAGAGCCGAAAGGATGTTCAGAGCATCACAGTGCGATTTATTTGTCCCTGTCATTCATAATCTTAGCAATTCTTACTGGCTCATCTGGGAAGATAGTATATTAATGTGTTTTAAAAAGATTGCCACATAAGCCAAAGGTGTATGCAGTTATTTATTTGACTTTTAGCGCAAGGGTATGAAAGCTGAGATGCTGCTCAGATAAGACATCACAGCTGTACCTGGAAGAAGCTTGTGCAGACCAAACTTGGCCCTGTTTCCAGTTTTATTGAAACCAGATGCCTTTGCAGCATTTAGCTCTCAAATCTGCAGTGCTTCATCCAGGACGTGACCTTGGGAGCTGCTGTCTCCCAGGGCACACTATGGGAGGGCATCCCGCCAGCTGCTACCACAGCAGTGCTGGAATGATGGGCTTGGTGCAAAGGTCTGACTCTCAGCATAATTTGTAAGAGCGTTTAACCCTGTGGGCAGGGTTAACCACAGGGGAGATCTCAGCAGGGCCACATTTTAGGGGATTTTTCTTCAGAGGAGGCTGAGGCTCTGGTCAGTCTGGGTATTGGAGGATGTGTGCAGAGACATTTGGAGGTAGATAGCACCAAACCCTTTACAGGCTGTGTAAGATGCCTTGCAGCACTCAGTGCTGGAGCTATACAGTGTGTCCCTGGGGTGCCAACACTAACACTGGCCCCCTGGGCTCTCCTAGCACTGTCCTGTTTATCCCAGGGCAGGAGAAAGCAGTGGTTCAGTTTGGCTTCTCCCAGCTGCCCCCATGTGGCAAATAGTGCCTCAATGATGGTGTCCAGTTGCCACAAGTTAAGGCTGTCCCTAGGCCTCAGACTATGCTAGAGCTGAGCCAGGAATCTGAGGAGCTGATGTCCCTGCTGTTCTCCTCTATGGCCACTCTGCCAAAGCCTCTGAATGTTGCTCGGGATGCACACATTTGAATCCAACAGAGGTCCCCGCTGCACAGCTGTACCTTTGATGCCCAAAGAATTGTTGATTAACTTTCTTTTTTCTTCCAATATCACCTCACCTACCTCTGGACATAGGTAATTTCACATACCACAAGAAGCTTATCTTGAGGAGTCTTGATTTGCCAATGGGAACTAAGAAGATAATTCCCTCTCACTCAATTTTCTTTTCGGGGTTCGGCCCTTCTGGTGGTAGTGTTTTTTGTTTTGTTTTGTTTTCCCATTGTAATGGTGGCTTTCATGTGAGTCAGGACTTCTTCGTAATGGCTTTATTTTGCAGGTACAAGGAATGGGATAAGTGGTACGTCAATTATGCTGAGTGTCATATCGAAAAGCGTGGATTATAAATCCAGTGATACAAATCTACTGGGCAAAGAGGTAAAATTCCTTGTCAGAGAGGTGGAGTAAGCATAGGAGCAGAAGCATTCAGGGTGAAGAACGCTTGTGTTAAAGGTAGGCATGATGTTGTATGACCTGAAAGCATTATGAGGTTAGAGCATGAGACTACAACATAGTTTTTTTTTTCAGAGATTGTAGTTCTAGTTTTTGCAAGGGAACATTGGTGAAACCAGCTATGAAACTTTCTAGATCCCGCCCAAACGTGCCTCAGCCTCACTCATCCTCTGTGTAATAAATAGCATAGAAGGACCAACATGTACTATGATTGTTGTCTTCAGACCTGAGATGATTGTCCCACTGTGTGGTATAGATCGATTAGTCAGGATTTTGTACGCTGTATTTCGATAAAATGAAGCATTTAAGAAGAAAACTAACAAGAAGCATAACTTCAGACACCAGGGCCATCAAGGTGGAAGTTTAGATATATATATTTACATTTAAGATACTGTGTGCAAGGTGTGAGATAGTCACTGAATTTGGTGAAAGACCGTGTATTTCAATCACAAAGTCACACATCTATTTTTCAACATTCAGATTCCATATTATTACATTCTTTGTACATCTTGTGCCCCTGAAGACTTTAAGCCTTCCCCAACCAAAAAATCTTCTTGCCTTTTCTTATTGGGTGCTATAATACTAAGATGAATTTCACCCTTGTTGGTCAAGATTTTGTTTCAAAAAACGCTTCTTTATCTTCTGATTTGTTCAGCTTCCTCTGGCTGAATTGCTCTGAGGGAGGAAAAAAAAATATATCCTTTATATGGGTTACATTACTTATGCAGCAGGCATGAAACTGCAAACACCTGGTGGAGTTTCCCTTGTGTGAGCAGCAGCCTACCTCCGAGGGCTCTGCAAACATCTGAAACTCATTGTATGCATCTCAAAGGCCCTCTCCATCGCTGATTGAGTGTTTTTATGAGATTCATTATGGAGCAGCTGTGTCTGATGTTGGTGTTCACACGGTGGAGGCTATTGATTTTTGAGATGTGGTCACTGTCATACAAAAGACTAATTATTAAATTAAGGTAAATACAATATGTATTGGTATTCTGCACATATTATGCTTGCTCTTGGCAGGGAACATCTGGATGAGGTGATGCCTGCTGTAGGCATGCAGGTGGCTGGAGTGTTGGCTTGCAAGGACGTTAATTTTGGCTAGTGAACTGAGAAGTGTTTGAAAGAATTGCTAAATTAATATCTGATTTAAAATAACTAACCAAAAACTGATTGGACAACAGAATAGTTTGTGACTGGAATGCTGCCTTTCCATCCATATCCTATCAAGATTTTCTGTTTGGTACCAGGGAAAACCCAGTGTTTTCACATTTTCCCATGCGGAGTAGTCTGTAATAACTGTAGCATCATCTTGTACTTAGAATCTCCATACTGTCACTGTGAAATATGAGTGTCTTTGTCATGGATGAAAATCCTGCACAATTCCAACCTGGCTTAAGTACCTGCAGAGATGTGTGCATGAGCATATATGTTTGTAAATATTTCACAACCCATTTTGATAGAATGAGACTGGGACACAAGAGCAATGAAAGAAGCTTATCTTTGTTTGCGGAGACTCGGTGAGTGAGCTACTTCATAACTTAAAAATTATCTCTGGGGCCTGGAGCACAGCCACAAGCAGTTGAATGCTGCTAGACATAACAGCTGATGCACATGAGGGGCACTCTTTGGCAGTAGCACCCTTTGCAAGGAGCCTGTATCCTCAATCAAAAGCGTATGTATTAGAGAAGAATTAACTTAAATCTTTTCTTGCTGACTTTCACCTCCAGTTCTTGAAATATAGTCTCAGTTCTTCATAACTACCATGATTTGCACAAGGTTTATGTAGTTCTCAAGAAAAACTCAGGATATCACAAACTTATCACAACTCATCGATCACAAACTGGCTGTGGAGTAGGGATCTAAAAATCACCACTGTAGTGAATTTTATTGCTACAGCCTGTATCATGCTTCACAGTATTTCTTATTTAAAAGGAACTTGTCCAGGTTGTTTCATCTCAGTGGAATTACGTTGTTTAATACTTGATGGATTGTATGTCTCTAAGTAGAACGGAGGACAAAAATGTCTTTATAATTCTGACTACTTTGATCGTCTGGTGGTAGCTTTCCTCCGGTCTTCTTTTGATGAAGTGGGTATGGTTAAAAGACTAAGATAGAAACACAGGAGAACAGGAAAACTACTTGTTATTCTTTATACATATATACACACACACATATATATATAGGCAGACTCTGATTGTCCTTTTCCCTGTATTTTTTGTTCTTATAAGTCAGGAACAAGAGGATCTGTAGTTACAAAATGCTGTGATTCTTTACTTTGTTTCTTGCTAGGAAATGAGAAATCAAATAGTTTCTTTCTAGTTTTATTGTTTCTACAAGTGGCAAAATTCACTTTTCTTCATACCTGCCTGTCTGAATCGAATTCTGTGCTGCTCACTGGTAGAGATGAGAATTTAGTTCATGTTTTATAAATGAATGAAGTATTTTACCAGGTTTTCCTTTTCTTCCTGTGCAAGTCAGTTACACAATACTCACTCCAGCTGGGACTTTGCACAGTAATCCACAGTACTCATATGCCAATCTCAAATTTATGCTAGAAGGAATATTTAAGCAGTTCAACAAAACAGAAATTCAGAGTTCAGTGTCAGAGAATTAATCTTTTTCCAGATGCAACAGAATCTGGTCATTGTAGAATATCTGTTTATGCAGCTGAAAATGCAGCTGCATTTCTGTGAAGTAAAGCTAGCCTTAAATGTTATTTTTTACTAAATTAAGGACCCAGTCCTTGGTATCACTTTCATGCAATAGTTGCAGTACTAGAGTTGATGACAAATCAACATATGGAATTTCTCTAACATAGACAAAGCATAACTATGGCAAGGCTGAGTGGTTATTTGACATTTATTTAGGGCACATATACTCTTAAATATGGAAAGTTACCCTTATTTTCAGATGGGAAATACCTGGCAGACTACTGAAGAGCCTTTCTTCTACAGTGCATCATTCAGCTTTGTGTTTTAGTAAGTGTGAGTGTTAAAGGACAAACTGAGAGAAAAAAGCCTCAGTGTGGTACTGCTGTCTGGTCTTTAAACACATCCTGTACTTCTTTCTGTGCATTCTGCAGGGCTTGTAATTTGAAATATTCTTCTGTATAGGTGATTTCATCCGGTAGCATTCGAATTTTGGTGGTAAGAGCCTAGTCACACTGGCAATTGTACACGTGCAGAGTTTTTAATACTGTGATCTTAAAATGAAAGTATTTCTTCTGGGTTTTTCTCTGAGACTTTTGTAACATCCTAGAATAACGCAGTCCTATTTGGAGATTGGATATATTATTCTTATTGGTACTTTCCTGCTGGGATGATGAACTTCTGCCAAAGGAAGCCCATTATTTCCTACTAGGCAGCTATAGCCAGCTGAGGCAAGAGGTTTCTGGCTTAGAAACGAGTCATCCACCCTGATGGAAATACTAGCACCTTGTAACGTTTTGAGACATAACCTGTAGAACATTGTTTTTCAAGGTGCTGTACCTTTAAAAAGTGTTTTGTTCTTGCACCCTGAAGTCCTAATGACATTAATGGGACTTGATTGGCCCAGAGCTCTGCCACTGGAAACCTCAGATTTTGCTGGGTAATGTCATTTGAGTTGTCCTGTTAGTATCACCTGTGATTCTTGGCATCACCTGGCTTTGGGAAAGTTGTGCATAGTTAGAAATGCAAGTTGTGTGGACAGAGAGGACATGAGAGAGATGACCCAAGGATTGACCCTGGAGGACTCTTACTGACTGGTAGCAAGCAGGGCTGCCTCTCCACATGACCACATAGAGAACACGATGCTGCCCTGAATTTTCCAACCACGCTTCACGGGAAACCCAGACCATGTTTCCAGAATCTCCAGATATGAGTGTGCATGTTTTCTAACATAATTACATTTCAGAAACAATTTCTTAAGCTACCTGAGATGAGATCATATCCACAGCAAATGAACAGAGAAAATCACTTTTTATCATAGCAACCAGATGCTTGAAAATAGTTCTCTTTCAGTCATCCTTTCAAAAATCCTACATGATCTCATACATTTGTGTCCCGTCAACTTAGCTGTGTGCTTTTTAACCTTTCGTTTATTTTTCTATTACAGTATATAATTCAAAGGAAAAGTGGCATGGAGAGGCTGCATGTAACCTAGTGAGGCCTGATGTTATGCACTGCAATGTGCCACAGAGGGTCATGTTGAGTTTGAAGTGAGATTCGTGCTCCTCAAAGTAGAGATTAAATTCAGTTGCAGCAAAACCTTCTCTTCACTGAAGTTGGCCTAAGATAAGGATGTCCAGAGTTGAGTAAGCAAATCAGCTTTGTCCAAGTCTTGAACTTAAGAGAAGATGACTCAGAAAATTGAAGGTGAGTGCATACCAGCACGTATGAAAGCTTCAATAGTATTGATGCTGACTTTTGCTCCAGCTTTCTCTGTTTTTCTAGCTCCAAGTCAGAGAGCTATGCTGCTTCCATATGTGTGTGTATGGTGTCCTCCAGCACGTGGATGTGAACACCTTAACACAGCAATACATCCCTACGCTGCTGCTGAAAAATGAAACCTAGTAATAAGGCCAATACTGGTAACCTCTCTGCATATGTAAGGGGAAGAATATTGGTGATATTTTGTTTTTGGTAATGTTCAGTTGACTCTTTTTCATATCTGAAGGTGATGAGTGTGTATATAAATGCAGCTTTTTTTTTTGTATTTACTTGTAGGTGGTTGTTCAGCCAGTGACTGTCATAGTTAGGATTCCTCTCTTGCTCTTAGCACTGTATCTTCATTATGAAAGCCCTGATCTACTGTAGAAGAAGACAGAAATCGCATGTGCATAAATGTGCAAATCCACTGTATTATGTGCAGTGCACTATGTTTGATACTGGAATTTAAGACGTCAATTTGCCTATCTTTATTCGGGTCTTCTATTAATGTCACTCTTCTGTGATTTCTTGCAATTCAGAGAAGCATTCATTATTTATTTTCCCAAGTGATGTGGGGCCCCAGGCCTTAGTCAGTAAGTATCGTCCAGCCCTGCAATGAGTAATTTTGTTGTAGTCTCACTTGTGGGCTGTTATGAGAACAAGAGCTGGATGAACATTTTATGAAGGTTGAGGCTGATATTCAAAATATGAGATGCAGTAGTATTGTTATCTCTGTTTTACAGATGAGGAAAGGAGGACAGGATTAAAAAAGCAATCAAAGTCGTGTTCTAGTTTGGGATACTGAGCTTCAAGAGCTCTTACCAAAGTAAAGATTTAATATTTAATGCTCAGCTCTGGTTTGTTTTGCTTTCTGTTGTGCAAGCTCAGTCCTTCAATAACACGACCCTAGTGCAGAATTTGTCACACCCTACATAGGTGCTCACAATGATCACTTGAGGTGGCAACACCTCTGTCACCTCCAGATAACTCAGAGAGAGATGGGCTCTTTCATGGAGGGAATAATGAGGTCTATCTAAGATGCTCACCTTAGAAAGAGATCTTCTGCAAGTACGTGTTTCTCTTCATGGATTGTAAAGGGAGCAGGGACCAGCAGAAAGGAGCTGGGGTCTCAGGTCGATTGATGTGAACTCCTCTCAGAGGTCTAATGTTAGCAGTACCACAATGAAGACTAGCTCCTTTTGGATAGTTCTTTGGATATCATATTAAATTCAGGTAGCAATGTTTTGTTACATACAGATCTAGTTATAATAAATACATATCAGTTAATAACATATTTGCTAGATGGATATACGCATGCACATCTGCAGCCATCCATACAATTTTGCATGCAGACTGTGAAACTTACAGGCATTCTGAAAAAATGAAGATCAACTGATGCAGAGCATAGCTGTGCTGCTCTTAAATAGAACTTTAGACATTCTTCAAAAGGATTTTAGAAGAAGCAAATAAAGTTTCATGTGACTCATTTAGAGAAGCACTGATGAAGTCTTTATTACTTGACAGTTCCAGGTTTCATGGATATGTATCTAGAAGTGTCTGTACAGCAATAGGATGGCTACATTTCTGTACTGGTATTTATAAATGTTTTTAGTGCCTGTGCTTATATTAGGGTGTTGATGTTTTTTAAATGTCAAATATGAAATTTAATTGTTCTCCTTCTTCCTTGATTTACTTTACAAGTTCTCAAATAATGACCTGTGTAAATTATGGACAACTAGTTGAGCAACTCACCAGAAGATTATCTGATGTCTTGACTGACACATACTGATGGAAATTTTCTACATGTCCAGAGGTCTAAGATGTCTTTTTTTCTCCCCCAGTAATTTTTAATCAGTTATGTTTGGTGATGCCACTTGCTTCCTGCAGTAGGTAGAATTACAGTCTTTGCTCCCGGACAGTAGAACAGCAGAACTGTATTGACTGCTGCTTTAAGAGTGGCATTGTTGCTTAGTTTCTTGTTGTTGGTTGTGCATTTTTCCCCCTGTTCTCTAAAAGCATGCTCTCTTGCTGAATGGGCTGTACATCCTTTGCATTCTACAGCTCTATGGTCAAATTAATTCCTTTAGCTAATCAATGAGTCTGTTGTTCTGACTGCAATTTGTCCACTTATAAAGAAGAAGGGGAGTAACTGAACAAGGAAGGCAACGCTTTCTGTTACTGTCAAGGATGTGGCACATCTAAGGTGTTGCATATTAAAAGAGAACTTAGAGAAATGTTTCTGTCCCTTTCTGCTCCTCCCTTCTCTCCCAGTTAGTCTGTGAACGGAACGCAGACATGTGGAAATAATAGTATTGACTTGCCTCAAGAGCAACCTCAGTGACTATAACTTAACCAAAAGATAAGTTATAACTTCATGAGAAATAAACACATAGCTGTATCCTCAGCGATTATCTTTCACCATGCCAGTCCAAGCACTACCTTCAAATCTGCTGTGTTTCAGTTTCTTACTTTTTGTCATTCCCAAATTATCTCCTTCAGTCTTAGAAATAAGATTTATTCCAGCTCTGCCTTGGTTAAGCCTTTTAAAGAAAACTAAAGAGATTGCAAATGACTTCCAGGAAGATATTTCATAGCATCTTTTCAGAGGGTACCAGTGTTGTATTTCCAATTTAGTTTGTTTGAATTACTTGAGGGAACGTGATTAAGTGTCTTTAGTTGATATGTTAACATTGGTATGCTATAGAATGATAGAACATCCTGAGTTGGAAGGGACTCATAAGGATCATCGACTCCTGCTTCCACAGGATTTTGGGACTGCCCGAAAATCAGACCATATGTCTTGAGAGTGTTATCCAGACTTTCTTGAACTCCAGCTAGCTTGGTGCCATGACTTCTTCTTTAGGGTGACTGCTCCAGTGCCCATCCACCCTCTCAGTAAGAACCTTTCTCTCGTATCCAACTTGACCTTCAGCCGCTCCTCATACACCTTCCACTTTAAACCCTTCACCATCTTTGTAGCCCTCCTCTGGACATTCTTTTTTTTTTTTAGATGGAGCTCTTTAACTCCCAGTGTACTACGTGATGTTATGATGTGGAACACTGATAACCAAAAAGCATAAAACCATGTCAGTATGCTACTGGTCTTCCTACCTGAAGTGTGTAACATCTGTACTTTGCTGTTCCTTGTGGGGAAAAAAAGAATTACCATTTAGCAAATTGCTTTTTTGATCTGTGTTGACCAAACAAAGAAGACAAAGCTCACATTCTTAAATTATTTATCAATACACGAGGATTTTTAAATTATTAATTAGTTTAATAATAGTAATCTGATATTAAACATGGTTAGACAAAGCAGAAGCAGAGTACTTCCCTTGCATCCAAACAGGCCTAGGATTTCCAAGCGGGTTTGATGTTGTTCTCCAGTGCTGATTCGCTGCATTTGGATGGACGTGTCAGTGCTTTTGGTTTTGCTCTTTTGATAGCTCTTAAAGCTGACTTACCATCAGTTAGAGCTGAGAATGAGAAAACTAAACCCCTTCTCAAAGAGAGGAAGAAATCAGAACTGAGACATAGGATAGAAGAATCTGCTCTCAGCTCTTCAAAATTTCTGCTGAGTTCAAGGTGCTATATGTGTGGCTATTGTATCCTTCCAAAATCTGTGGACTTAGATATATATTATTCTGGATTAGATGATTCCAGTGGACTATTGAGCTGGCTCTGTGTCATCGGAGCACTATTAGTTAAACATCATCCATGGGAACCGGTAAGCGCTTATTAAGAAATCATTCTCCTTCATAGAAGTTTCAGGCTGTAGTCTTAAATGCAAATTTCATTAGCATAGATAATAAAATAATACAACAAGATACCTTTTTTTCTCTCCAGAATTCTTGGAGTAATAAAAAGAACAGTGGGCAAAAGTGTTTTAAATATATTAACTTTTTTTTTTTTTTAACTCTGCAAGCCTTTGTTCTCAAGAAAGAAAACTGCTGTTTCACTTCCCTGAAGCCATTGGTAATATGATGCAAAAACATCAGAGAAAATCTAATCCAAGATAGGTGCGGTCCCCAAGGGGATGTGCTCGTCTTTGTTTTGTATTTCCATTGGAAATCTGGGAGATTTTTGCATGCAAACATCTTATTTCATGGAGCTGCTTCTCAAATTGAGAGATTAAATCTAGCACAGTATAAAGGATTTTTCAATAAAGTGGGTTGCACAGTCTTCTGTTTACAGAAAATTGATGCATCATCTGATATGTCTAAAATTGCTAACTTCTACTTCAGAAAAGCTGCAGGAATTTCAACCAGCCCCATTATCTAATCAAGAAAAATATTCCCATTGCATCTTGTGTTTAAGATAGCTGGTTGGAAGCAGCATTCGGACTGCTATATATCACAATTCATTACAGCTGCAAAATAGACTGATTTTTCTTGAGAAAGTTGCTTGCAGAGCTATCAGTCATCCACAAAGTATTCTAAAATGCCTCAAAAGCTGCAAAACAGTTACTAAGTCCTAACTTTTGTTTTTTCTTCCCCACTGTTTTCATATACCATCAAAATGTACATATAGGGGGTAAATAATTGTTATTGCTGAATGAATGGTAATGGAACTCACTGCAGTAATGATGCTTGGCATGAGCCACAGACAATTTTTACACTCTGGGAGCTTCACAGCTCCCTGTGTGCCAGAAATGTCCTCTTACTAGCATGTTTTCCTTCGCAATGGAAGCCAGATGAGTTTGCTCAGTCCTCGTTATCTCAGCACATGCAGTTCTCTGAGTTAACATGTGGCAGTGGGGATGTGGGAGGAGCAGAGAGGGAATGTCCTTATTGGCAAAACAGTGTAAGTACAGTCCTGTTGAGGGCACACACTCATCCATGGTATCACAGGGCCAGCATCTTTCTGCTTCTTGTGCTGATCACAGCAATGGGACATACACGCTACACATCTGGGGGGGCATCACCACAGATAACCAGTCATAACTTTGTCATCCCCTGGCTGCTTTCTAACAGGGGACAGCTGGGTTTTTTTGGTTTGTTTGTTTGTTTTTTAATTAAGTGCCGCAACGAGTTTCAAGATAAGGAATAGAAAGCTGGGTGTAAGCATGACTAAAAAGTAGGACAGGTATCAGCAAGGGTCGCAGCCCGGCATCTCTACAACATTGGGACAGCAAACCATGGCATACTGCATTTCATCTCCTGCTGAGTAAGAAATATATGAAAGGTTTAATTAACAGTGGTGACCTTTTCTGTGGTACTTTCCATGAGCAGACCTCAAGGGGCTTCACTAATGAGTTAAGAAAAAGAGTACATATCTCCTGAGCTCCCATCCACCCCTCGCACTGTCTCTTCCTTTCTCTCCATTCCTCTTCTCTGTAATATTGTGCTGAAGAGCAGCTCTCACGTGCTTGCAGGGCAGGACTCTTGATTCTCTTCTGTTAGGATGGGGCTTCACCATGCACTGAGGCAATGGGACAGAGGACATTTTTCTGGATTTAGCTTTAAGAAATGAAAAGCTGATCCCTATTCCCAGAACATGTAGTGACAAGTGTATCTCAAGGAGATCTGTTTCCAAGCATGTTCTCATGCCATTTTCATCTCAATTTCAGCAAAAAAAGTACCTTCTTTGACAGAGAAGACAGGATGGAGAGAAACTTTCGATTTGGAAGCAATCCCTATCAGCTGTTCCTTTGAGGCTAACAGTGATGAAGGGCTTCAGGGTGTTCCTCTCTTCTGCCAGCATCAGTGGCAGCCCCTTCTCTGTCCCATTGGAGGCTGCTGATGCTTTGTTCCCTGAAGGAGAAAGGCAAAGGCATGTATTTTTCAGTGCAACACCGCCAGTACTTTTCAAAAGTTCCATCAGTGAAAGAATTTGAGGGTAAATAAATGGGTATGGAAAGCATTTTGGTGGATTATTTATTTGTATTCATTGCTGGAGAAGGGGTTAAGAATCACTGCCCCAGATCCTTGTCAGCTCCATTGAGAGCATCATCCAGGCCCTGAAACCAGTGCTGTGTGCTACCCAGGAAGGCCGAACTGCAAACTGGGTTGTGCAGTCACTTGGGCTCAGCTTTATTCAGTTTGAAAGATGGGTCTGAAGCAAAGGCTTTACCCATTGTCATTGCACATCACAGCAAGCGCAGGTCAGGTGGGAAGAGAAAATCCCAGGCATGTCACTTTCTGTCACGTCTCTGTTTGAGTGGCTGCTAATTTATGGCATTGATTTATTTTTCTTCTTTTGGTGAAAATGTCCAAGACATAAGGAAGGATTGTGATCATCTCTGCCTGATATGTCGTTGAATTTGATCTATGATGAGCTGCTCTGGAACCCATCACTGCCATGAGAAGTCAGTCTCGTTGATTTGGAAGTAGCGCTGGAGGCTGGAAATGGAGGATAATGGAGGGCTATTTCAGTGAAGACCTTATGTGGAACAGCATCAAAGGAGCTCTCACAGAAAAGTAAAATCACAACGAAACACTGATAAGATCTGCTGGGGAAGGGGGAAAGCCCTGACTCATGGCAGTGCTGATATGGTGTGGGCAGAGCCAGGAGCCAGAGCAGTGGTGGTGTTATTAAGCCCACCAAAAGCACCCCTGCATGTATAAAACCAGGGCAGGCGAGAGCGAGCAACCCAGAAGCATGATGAACAGGATGAACAAACAGGGAGTGGTGCATTAGAAGGGCAGCTGAGGAGCTGTCCCAACTCAATGACACGGGCAACCTCCATCCCAACCCACCTTAGTTCCCCTACAAAATAGATTTGAGGCTCCGGAAATTGAGGTAGAGGTGAGTGAAGATGTGGTGGGAGATCCACCCATGAGGTTGTCTAGGGTGAGGTGGTCAACTCCACAACTTAAGGCTGTCTGTGCCCAGAAGGGAAGAAGGGTGATTGTCACAGGCAGCTCCCTTCTGAGAGGAACGGAGAGCCCTATATGTTTCAGTCAGACTCTACCCACTTGGAAGTATGCTGCCTTCCTGGGTCCTAGGTCAGGAATATTTCTCAGAAACTTGCTAGTCTGATTTGCCCTTCTGATTATTATCCTTTATTGATAGTTCAGGATGGCAGCAACGAGGTCACTGAGAGAAGCCTGAGGACTGTCAAAGAGGACTTCAGGGACTGGGGCGAATAGTGGATGAGCCTATTTTCCTCTATCCATTCAGTGGCAGGGAGGCATACTGATCCCAGCAGGAAAACACTTCTCATAAATACATGGCTGAGGAGCTGGTGCAATCAAAGGAATTTGTTGTTTTTTGTTGCTTTTTTTTTTTGACCAAGGGATGGTATACTTGGTGCCTGGGCTGATGGCTGCTGGTGAGTCTCACCTGTTTCAAAAGGGGAAGTGGATCCTAGCCCAGGAGCTGGCAGGGCTCATTGAGAGGGCTTTAAACTAGGTTGGAATGGGGAAGAGGGTAGAACCAAGCCTGCTAGAGATGAACCTAGGGGAACGATGATGGGATGGATGCTGAGGAAAGGGACTCAGCTGAAGTGCACACAGCACGGTCAACAGGAAGTCATTGTGTGGCAGGCAAACTATGACTTAGTTGCCACCACAGAAATATGGTGGGATCGCTGCCATGGCTGGAGTGCTGCAATGGATGGCTATAAGCTTTACAGAAGGTGTCTCTTCTGAAGGAGGGGTGGTGGCATGACTATGTTAGAGAGTATTTTAATGTGGATGGGCTCAGGGTTGGGAAGGATAAGGTTAAATCTCTATGGGAAGAGATCAGAGGAAGGGCCAACAAGGCTGACATCCTGATGGGGGTCCGTTACAGACCGCCTAACGAGGATGAAGACACAGATGAGCAGCTGGCAGAAGTTGTGCAATTGCCAGCTCTTGTCCTCATGGAGGACTTTGAATTCCTTGATGCGTGCTGGGAATACAACACAGTACAGAAGAAGCAGTCCAGGAGGTTTCTAGAGTGTATGGAAGATAACTTCCTTCTGCAGCTGGTGAGACAGCCTACCTACCAGGGGAGATGCTTCACTAGACCTGCTGTTCACAAACAGAGAAGATCTGGTGGGAGATGTGGAGGTCGGGGCTGGCTTGGACAGGGTGACCATAAAATGGTTGAGTTCTTGATTGTTGATGGAGCATGAGAGGGGACAGCAAAACTGCTACCTTGGACTTCCACAGGGCGGACTTTGAATAGTTCAGAAGATTAGTAGGGAGAGTCCCTTGGGATTTAGTCTTGAAGGGCAAAGTGGTCCAGGAAGGCCGGTCATTCTTCAAGAAGAAAGTCTCAAAGGTGCTGGAGCAGGCTGTCCCCGTGTGCCATGAGAGGAACCGTCAGAGAAGAAGACCAGAATGGATGAAGAAGGAAATTCTCCTGAGGCTCTGGGAGAAAAAGATAATCTACCTCCTGTGGAAGAAGGGACGGGTGACTCAGGGAGAATACAGAGAAGTTCTTAGGATATGCATGGAGAAAATTAGAAAGGCAAAAACCCAGCTTCAACTGACCTTGGCTGTTGTGAAAGAGAACAGAAAACTTCTTTACAAACACATAAACAATAAGAGGAAGGTTATGGAGAATCTCTGCTCTTTACTGGATGCTGCAGGGAACATGACCACTTTGAATAAGGAAAAGGCTGAAGTTCTCAGTGCCTTTTTTACATCTGTCTTTAAAAGTCAGGTCTATTATCCCCTGGATACTCTATCCCCTGACCAGGAAGTCTGACATGGGGAGCAGAATAAGCTCCCCGTGACTGAGATAGAAACTGTTAGAGACCTACAACGCCACCTGGGCTGTCCCAGGTCCATGGGGCCAGATGGGATCTACCTAAGGGTGCTCAGGGAGCTGACAGAGGTGATTGCCAAGCTGCTTTTCACCATCTGTCAGCATTCCTGGTCAACTGGAGAAGTCTTGGAGGACTGGAGGCTTGCCAGCGTGACTCTCATCTACAGGAAGGGTCACAAAGAGGATCTGTGGAACTACAGGCCTGTCAGCCTGACCTCAGTGCCAGGGAAGGTTATGGAGCAGAACATCTTGAAGGAGGTCACGTGGCATGTGCGGGACAGTCAGAGGGTCAGGCCCAGCCAGCAAGGCTTCATGAAAGACAGGTCCTGCTTGATCAACCTGATCTCCTTTTATAATCAAGTAACTGCCTGGTGGATGAGGAAAAGGCTGTTGAGGTAGTCTACCTAGATTTCAGCAAAACCTTTGACACACTTTCCTGCAGTATTCTCCTGGAGAAACTGGCAACCTGTGATTTGGACAAGTACGCTCTTTGCTGGGAAAAAAAATTGGCTGGAGGGCCAGATCCAGAAAGTGGAGATGAATGGAGTTGAATCCAGATGGCAGCTGGTCATGAGTGGTGTTCCCCAGGGGTCGATATTGGGGCCTGTCCTCCTCAATATCTTTATTGATGAACTGGACGAGGGCACTGAATGCACCCTCAGGAAGTCTGCAGATGACACCAAGTTGGCAGGAAGTGTTGATCTGCATGGGGGTAGCGAGGCCCTACATAAGAAGGGTCATCACAGGTTGGAATGCTGGGCTAAGGCCAATGGGATGAGGTTCAACAAGGCCAAATGCTGGGTCCTGCACTTTGGTCACAACAACCCCAGGTAACACTATAGGACTGAGTGCAGAGTGCCTGGAAAACTTTGTGGAAGAAGTGGACCTGGGGACAATGCTGGTTGACACTTGGCTGAACGTGAGCCAACAGTGAGCCCAGGTGCCCAAGAAGGCCAATGCATCCTGGCTTGTATCAGAAATAGCATTGCCAGCAAGAGCAGGGCAGTGATCATCCCTCTGCACTCAGCAGTTGAGTGCTGTGTTCAGATTTGGGCCTACAGGAAGAACGTCAAGGTCCTGGAGCATGTTCAGAGAAGGGTAATGATGCCGTTGAGGGGTCTGGAGCACAAGTCTTATGAGGAACAACTGAAGGAGGGGTTAGTCTGGAGAAGCTCTTTACAACTACTTGAAACTACTTGTGCTGAGGTGGGGGGTCCGCCTTTTCTTCTGTGTCACTAGTGGTAGGACTAGAGGGAATGACTAGAGGGAAAGTTGTGCCAGGGGAGGTTCATGTTGCACGTTAGGAAAAATTTATTTTCTGAAAAAGTGGTCAGATGCTGGAACAATCTGCTCAGGGAGGTGGTGGAATCCCCGTCCCTGGAGGTGTGTTCAAGACACATTTAAGTGTTGATCTAAGGGTCACGGTTCAGTGGGAAAATATTGGTGATAGGTGGACAGTTGGACTAGATGATCTTGGAAGTCTGTTCCAACCTTGGTCATGATTCTATGATAAGATAGGAGTGGAAGCCTGTAGCTGGATGCAGAAGCTAGAGATTACTTTTCTGTTATTTTATTTTAAACATATGTATTAATTGTGACTCAAAGCAGGGATGACAATGGGAAACCAGAGCTGGAAACAATAAGGCAGGAAGAGGTCATGATTTTTATTTTAGACATAAATTATGTATTAATTATGGCATGAAGGAGGGGTCACTGTGGGAATCTGTAGCCTGAGGAGGACAAAAAGGAAAGATGATTTCAATTGCAAGTGTATTTATTAAAGCATAACTCGAAACAGGGACTGGGTGGGAATCTGCAGCTGGAAATCATAGAGCAATGGGAAATACTGCTTGGGGGGGGTGGCATTATATTAAACATATATATAAGTCCTTGGCTCAAAGCAGGCAGTAGGGTGGGAAGATGCAGTGTGATAATGGCAACTTGAGGAGAGAGAATCTTGAAGTTTCTTCAGACATGTTCGAAGCTGGTGAAGGCTACTGAGCTGAATTTCCTGGAGCTGAAGCTCAGTCTACTCTGAGAGATTGGTGGTTCAGGTTTCCACAACCTTCTCCTGGCATGAGCCTGGAGGAGCCTGTGTGACTATAGCAGAGTGCATAACCAGGGAAAAAGGCAACTGGCTCTTTGTACACCAACACTGTATGCTTGGTGTGGCAAGATTTCTCTGGGGATTCTGCAGCCACCAATCTAACAGCAGACCATCTGCCTTTCTCTTGGCTCTGTCACTTGTGGAAATGCCTGAGCTCCAAGGCCTTGGGCTCTCACCATGGGTGCTGCTTGGGTGCAGGTGGTCAGACAGGGCCAGCTGGAGCAGAGCTCTGTGCTGCAAGCACAAGCTCTTGTCTGGGCAATGGGAACAGTCATTCCCCAAGAATTAGCCTAAAGGAGCAGGCTTGCATGCTTTGGAAAACTGTTTTACTAGAGAAGGAGGATTTCTGTTTCGAATGGTGCATGGCAGTGGTCAGACAGGGAATGCTGATCCCATGGAATTGTCAAAAAAAAAGCTAGTGCCAATTAATTTCCCCATGCCATGGAGAAAGAAGACCTTTCTCATACTCTGGTCTGAAGTCATACATCTGGCCAGCATGATTTGTATTATAGTCCTCAGCAGCAATGTTGCACGGATTGATGCATAGGAGAGCCACTAAGCATCAGGGTGTCATTGCAAAACCACCTGTGCTGAATAACTTTCCCCTAACGAAGTGTGAAAACTGGTAGAACACACAGTGAGATTCAGAACTCAAGTATTATTTTATTGGAGGTCTCCAAAGAGTAAAAAATACAGAAAAATTTGATCTAGACTCTGCTTCAGGTGCCTTTCAGGAGTTGTATTGGCATCTGTCTCCCTCTTGGCTCTGCAAATCATGCTTCCGTAGCCACACTGCTGCTTCCATTTGAAATTCTCACAAAGAAGAACCCTCTTTATGCCTTTTGAGTCAGTGTGTGTATATTAGTGTATTAGTGCATGTGTGTACTTTAAAAGATCAATTTTATTCCTAGAGAGATAGCAGCTTTTTCAAGGCTAGTGGGAATCAATACTTGTCTTCCTCTGTTTTCTCTGGATCTCAAGCTGAGATCCAGAGAAGATCTGGACCTGATTCTCAGCCTGATTCGTTGGGCTCATTCTTTGTGGTAGTTCTTGTGCTCAGAGTGGGAAGAACTGTCCACACTTCCTCTGCCAAACTCGCAGCCCAGCGCTCAGCTCTGTGTCACCTTCAAATGCACTTTCTTCCATTTTCCACCTCTCCAAGCAGGGAGGACCCACACAACTTTGTAAACTCAGGGTGTGACAACATCTCAGAGTATCAGAGTCCCAGTTTCAGGCTTCAGAATCTTCCCAAAACTGCCATGGACACATAACGGCTTAAGCTCAAGATTTGAAGGTATTTTATGCCTTGAGAGTTGGTAAGAATTGACATAAGTGATAACCTGGTTTTCTCTTATTCTGTTTTCTCCTTGATCTTTTTAAACAAAGAGAGTTTCTTTTTATCTTAGATTTCAACCATAAATTTATTTTATTGCCTCTTTGCAACGTAGACAAACAGGAAAATAATTGCTATTTTAGTTTAGTTGAGAAAGTGTCAGATGGGAGCTCTAGAAAGTCAATCAAGTGTTTCTTGAATTTCAGCCCTTAGTAGCATATACTTTCTATTGTGGATTTTCCAATATTGCTGTTTCTACTTATTCTATCATCAGACAAATTTTGTACTGTTAAGTTCCTGCCTCCAAATTGACACGTCTAGTCTCAGATATTCACACATGTAGGACAGCAGACAGAGTAAGAAAGCAAATGAAAAACCATTCACATTCTAACCTAATTGTTATGTGGCTGCAAATACAAACTGTCACCATTGATGGTGGAAGTTTTTCAAAGGTTAAGGATTCCGTGGATTAATACAAAAAGCTCACGAGGGTTTTTGTTGATGAATGGTCAAGAAATACTTCCCTACATGATTGCTTCAGTCACTTCTGATTGAAATATATGCATGGCTTAGTATTTGAGTATTGTTTGTAGATGTCCCAGGGGTGGCTCCTTTTTCACTCATGTCTACTGTGTTGCTGTGGGTCAAGTGCTCTTATTTCATAAATTCTATTACTGGTTATATTTAAGAGAGAAATTTAAACGGCGTGTATTTTCACTTGCAAGTCCATGGTTTCTGGTGCTTAAAAGACAGTGCAAACAGCTAGATTTGGCTCAAAACAGCAAATCCCCATATGGGACAGATCAGTAAGTCATCCGCGGCTGAAATTAGATAGCGACCACTTGGAGGGGTTGGAAAAAGTGTTCTGAAAAAAATCTTGACATTCTGGAAAAAAAGCCACCACATATCAAAAGAAGATGAAAACTTATGAATATCATACTTAATCACTCAACATGTTCAAATCAGTGTGTTGTTTTTTATTACTGCTTATTATGTATTTTGAAAAGTCTTTTTTTTTTTTCATTGAAAAAGTCAGATTTCCTTTAAAAATATTAAAAATCTAACTTCAAAACTTTTTTTCCAAATCCTGCCAAAATTAGATATTTTCAAAAGCAGTTTTTTTCCACAAAAACACTCATAGTCGTATTAATAAATGTACATTTGCTAATGAAAATTTTCCACAATCCTAGTAGCCAAAACTTTCTTAAATTCACCTTCTGAGAGTGCTCAGGATGCTAAAGGAAAGCGACAGCTAATGTGGATTTAAGATTTTTTTTCTTGGCACTTTAATAGGTTTTCTCTGTAAAAGCAACAATTTGCAGTGAGTACTACACCTTTCTCTTGAATTTCACATTTCACTTTTCTAAGATGGCAGGTATTGCACAAATATACAAGTTGAACAGAGCTATCCCCTGCATTTCAAAAAACAATGAACCTTTAGCTCTCAGAAGATAAGTCATGGCACAACATAGCTCATATTGTCGCAATTTACACCGTCTTAAATCTTCCCTTGGTTCTCTTTGTCATCCCTTTTCAGTTCAGTTTTGTTGAGTGTCAAATCTCCCTGTTCCCCAGGATCCCGGGCTTTGAAGCCTTACTGTCCTCCAGTTCTGCTTCTGCAGTACTCATCCTCAAACCTTCACTGATCACACTCTCTGTTTGATACTTCCCCGGGGCTTCACACTGCCTATTGATAGCTTCTCTTTCAAATCCTTTTCTCAGCTTCTGCATTTCTCTCAAGCTTGAATTCATTCATGTCTAAGCTGCTCAGACTCCAAGATTTTAGAGATGTAAGGAGCTAGAACCAGATCTTTTAGGCGAAGGTAGTAAGGTAAAACATAACTTATATGGAAAGCAAATCACAGCAAAAATTGCATTCACCCACTTCCCACTTCCTTCCCCTCCCCCCACAACAAGAATCATTATAGCTTTGCAGCGTTGTTTAGCTGAGGAGTATACATGAAGATTGGGTCCCAAATGGTAATAAGAATCAGACCAGCAAATGATATTAGACATGGGAAATAATAGGGAAGATGAAGCATACGTTTCTTACGTGATGGCAGTGCAAACATTTTTTAAGGTGATGCTTTTAGGCAAATAACCCTGGAGAGAGTGCCCTGTGAACATAATGCAAAGCTCATGTAGGACTAAAGTAGTAAAATATTAGCTTCCTATCCCCTGAATTTTACAAGGCAAGCACTGTGCTTGTCACCTCTGTATCTCATAGAAGTTTGCCAGATTGCCAGCGCCAACAGCAACACAGGAAAAGTTAGGTGTACACAAGAAACTCTTGGTGTGCATCCAAACAAAAGAAGGAATCCAGGGCAAAGAAGCGTGAATGTTAATAATCTTGCCAGAGATCCTTTCTTCGAGGCTAATAGTTCCGTAACCTCCTTTGATGTATGACTTGAATATATCGCAGCATCTGTGTGCCTCCAGCACCTCCCCTAATGCAGCCAGAATTAATTAGTAAGCAGGAATGGGAAGGAGCAAATGACCCTGTATGATGCAGATGAGTTTGTTCTTACTGGTAATGCACTGCTACCAATAATGTAAGTGGAATTTTAATAAAGCACATGTAGCAGCTCGTTCCCAGTAGCCAAAAGTCTGTGGTAGACTTCATGCCCTATAGCTCTTAATTATTCATCTCAATGAACAACAGAAAACAGAGACGCCTAAGGTACTGGACAAATCTCTTGACCTGCTCAGACAGGAGATGAATATCCATTGAATTCATTCTTCTATTTACCAGTCGTTTTCATTACTCCAAATCTAATAATGCTGTTTGCACTGAGGGATAGCAGTATCCACCAAGTGATCACATCAGCAATGGAAGGAATTCAGCTGGGCTTAATCTAAATGGTTTCAAAGGAGAAATCAGTTTTTTCTTGCACTGTTAGAATTAGTGAAAGCAAAATGTAACAATCTTTGTCCACTCTCAGCTGTAAGCTCTACAGTCATATGCTGAGATCAAGACAAATTCTCTGTGCATGTGGCTTTTTCTGCCTGTGGATGAAACAAAACTGGCAGTTTGTCTGAGAAACAAAAAAGTCCTCTTTGTTGTCTTACAGTTATCCTGTTCTGGGAATCACAGAAACAAATCCAACATAGAAGGTAGTTGGAAGGGAAAGGCAGTCTTTCTGTGCACACAGTCTTCAAGATCCTTTGCAATAACCCAGCTGCATTTTTTGACAATGTCAGGTATCCTCCTCACTTCACCACAGTTTTTCCTCCTTTAAAACTTTCTAGAGACTTTTTTCCTATGCAGCCCATTGTCTCTTATGAGACAGAGTATTAAGATTCTCTTTTGTCACTTCCTTTCTTAAGCCTTTGTGGTGATTCTTGATCAAACATAACCTGCTCATCGTAGGAAGACCAGTGGCAACTCTTTCTTCCTGCTTTTTTTCCCTTGTCTGCAAACTAAAACCAAAGAATGCTTGAACTCTAAGATGCTTGTAGCTAGCATAACATATGTCTGCTTGAGGTATGTTGCTATCTGCTCTTTCATTATATTTGTCTGAGAGGAAATGTTCTCTATTCTAGCATTGCACATAAATACAAAAAGTCCTAGTCCAACTCTTTAGAATCATAGAATTGCTCAGGTTGGAAAAGACCTTAAAGATCATCAAGTCCAGCCACAACCCAACCATGCTACCCTAACTCTAACAACCCTTCCCTAAATCATGTCCCTGAGCACCACATCCAAATGGTTTTTAAACACATCCAGGGATGGTGACTCAACCACCTCCCTGGGCAGCCTATTCCAGTGCTTAACAACCCTTTCTGTAAAGAAGTTTTTCCTGATATCCAATCTAAACATCCCCTGGTGCAACTTGAGGCCATTTCCCCTCATCCTGTCACCAGTGAGAAGAGACCAGCCCCGCTCTGCTGCAGTCACCTTTCAGGTATTTGAAGAGAGCAATAAGGTCTCCCCTCAGCCTCCTCTTCCCCAGACTGAACAGCCCCAGTTCCTTCAGTCTCTCCTCATAGGCCATATTCTCCAAGCCCTTCCCCAGCCTTGCTGCCCTTCTTTGCACCTGCTCCAGCACCTCCATGTCCTTTCTGTGCTGAGGTGCCCAAAACTGAACACAGCACTCAAGGTGAGGCCTCACCAGTGCCGAGTGCAGGGCAGGATGACTTCCCTGGTCCTGCTCACCATTCCTGATCCAAGCCAGGATGCCATTGGCCTTCTTGGCCACCTGGGCACACTGCTGGCTCATGTTCAGCCCACTGTCCATCACTACACCGAGGTCCCTTTCCATCAGGCAGCTTTCCAGCCACTCCTCTCCAAGCCTGCAGGGTTGCCTGGGGTTGTTGTGACCAAAATGCAGGACCTGACACTTGGCCCTATTGAAACCCATACAGTAACCTCGGCCCATCGATGCAGTCTGTGCAGGTCCCTCTGCAGTGCCTTTCTCCCCTCTGGCAGATCAATGCTCCCTCCCAGCTTGGTGTTGGCTGCAAACTCACTGAGGGTGCACTCAATCCCCTCATCAAGATGGTTAAAAGATTCATATGGAAGTGTTCTTTGCCAGCATGCATGGAAATGACATCATATCTCTAGTTTGTCAAATGTATGAGGAAATAAAAAACCTTGATCCTGCTAGTAGGAATAAGTCATGGAAGAACTCTTTGCTTTGAAAATTGGTTCTACAGGAAAAAATACCTTTGTGAGCTCCCGAGCTCATCCAGCTTTACGATCTTTAACTACACAGGAGGGATCAGGCTTTTGACACGTAGTTGCTGGTTCACTCCATTGTCGAGCTTGGAGTGGACTGGCAGGTATCCTATAAGCAAAACCAATGTATTTGGGTGTTGTTTTTTTTTGTTTGTTTGTGGCTGTTGTCTTATTTTGCTTTTATCTGCTACATCATCTCTTCTTCCACTTGGAGCAAAAAAATGATCCAAACTATGTCATTGCTCACTTATGTATTTTTTTGTTCCTTCTCATTTAATCTATTTTAGCACTTGCCTTGCTTTGTTGTGCTGAGGAGACAGAATGTGAAACCACATTCAGCACTGTATCAACATGAGCTAGAATGAAAAAGAACTCATTGATTCGTGGTAGAGTTTTAGCTAAAATAATAACAGACCGAGAAGTAGCAAAGTAGAAAAAGGCAGTTCTGAACACACACAGGCAGGAAGGCCTGTGCATTGAGTGTGGCGAGCTGTTTCTGTCCAGTCACTTCTCAGAACAGAATAGCTCCAAATGAAAACTGCTCCTCTGAGGAGAAGATTGGGACCAATCACCATTACAATACAGTTCACATTTCTCAACATTTTATTATTCTTACTGACTAGAGCCTTCAGTGCTCTTTCTTTAACTAATGCCCATAAAAAGCAGCATCAGCCATTTTAGAATCTCACATGAGCTTTTCAGTAAGCATCTGTATCATTTGCAAATTTGTGTTCACTTGCGTTTACTTCAGACAAAATCAGGAATAACTGATAAGTTCAATCAGAATGAGGCAGTCTGTATAAGATTGTGAGACATACACAGTCTGAACCCTTTCAGTTCTGCAGCAAACATTACAATTTCATCAGTAAACAGTATGGTTAACACATACAGTCTACAGTGAAAATAGAAGATTTGGGCATGTGTACTTGAGGTATCAGAGCATGTTAATCAGTGAAGAGCAACCAAGTCTACCTTCAGAATTGACAGCAATACTATTATGGCAATCAAAGTCTTGCAAAAAGACAGACTTTACAACAAAAAGTTTGTTCCTGAGCAGAAGCAGCTGTATAGGTTTTGAAACTGGTCTAATAAACATCCCATATCATTGTGACATACCTTGTTTCCTTCCACTTGCCAATCTTCTACTCCATTACAAACTTCAGACTGCCCTGCAGAATTGATTCAAGTTTTTAACTGAGTTAGGAATAAAAAAGAGTCAACAAAATAAAGCGGGAGACAAAACTATTACCAAGATTGATATACGCTGTTAGTATTTACGGTGATACTGCAACATATCAGAGATACTGATGCCATAGGAAACAGTACTGGAGATTTGTTGGTCTGATTTTCATCTAGTCATGAGTTTTGCTCATTCTTTTCTAGAATATCTGGAAGATGGACAACTTCTGTTTAGACTTTGGATGAAGAGAGCATTGAAACACCTGCAAGTTCCTGCATCCAGGGGGCAACCATTCTGTCTGACAAGCAAAATGGCAGTGGGGAGCCATCCCCCCAAAACGAACCCTTGGTACCCTGGCCCTTCCTTCTCCTTCATAACTGTGGTAGTTTTGAGTCCAGGGGCCCAGCTCCCAACACCACCATGTTTTGGTCACCATAGGACACTGCTGGAGTCATATTGCAGTGGCCTCTGATCAGATCCTGATACAGGGGGACCCTGTAGCGTGAACGACAGGGCTCACGACTCATGAAGTCACTGCTTGGGACTTCAGACTTCAAGAGCATGTGGATGAACATCTGGAAGATGAACAACTCCTGACAAGACATAGGATGAAGAGAGGAGTAAAGCCCCTACAGGTCCCTGTGCCCAAGGGGCAGCCATTCTGTCTAGCGAGCAAAATGGCACTGGGGAGCTATATCTCAAAAGAAGGGGCCCTCAGCCCCCCAAACCTTCCTCTTTCATAACTGTGGTAACTTTGTGGTCAGGGGCCCAGCTTCCAACACTGCCATGTTTTGGTCACCATAGGACACTGTTAAGAGTCACACTGCAGCGGCCTCCAGTTATGACAAGCCACCTAAATTCTGTTGTGAGCCATACAGACCCCTATATGTGGGGGGACCCTGCTGCACAAACAGCGGTTGCTAAGTTACTTGGGACTTGAACTTCAAGAGCACATGGATGTACGAAGGCATCACAGCAGATTGTCTGTCCACCCTCATGTGGGACACATTGAAGAGGTTCATCAAACAAAGGAGGATAGACCTTCGAAAGACCTCAAAAAGAAGTGGCTGATGGGAGGCCCCACACCATCGAGCTGACAGAGATGTACCTGTCTGAGACCGATGTGGAGCCCATGGAGGTGGATCCAGAACCATCACCAAACCTTTGCTCTCTCTCATGGGAGGAGACCCAGATCCTATTATTACGGGGACACAGGGGCCTGTCCACATCCCTCCAAATGGCCACCTTCATCCTGACAGTGAACTTGTTGTTCATTAATATTTACCTCTAGCTTGTACAGCCCCAAATTCAAGGCAATCCTGTGGGCTCACCTGGGATATTCATTTCCTGGCAATTCTTCTTTTGACAGCCAAGGTTCCTGTAAGCCCATTCTTTCTGTACACCATCTCCGTCCTTCCCAAAGACCTGGCAAGTTTTTGCATTAGGCCCTGATGAAGAGGAGAGGGCACTGGTGTACTCAGTGCAGGTGTGTTAGAGCAATAGCAGAAGGACCAAAGCTCCATGAAGTCTTGAGGAGGTGACAAAAGAAGGTATAGAGGCAATAATTGTTTAAAAAAAACAAAAAAAAGTACAATATAATAACAACAAAAATACAAGAGCAGTAATTGTCTTTCTGGTTTTTTTTTTGGGGATGTCACAGAGTCAGGATGCTTCTGTCACCTCCAGTATAGGAAAGACAGTACAGGAAAGACATTGCCATATGGGATAAAGGCCCAGCCCACAGCAGTGGAACAGGCTACCCAGAGAAGCTGTGGATGCCCTGTCAGTGGTAGTGCTTGGTTGGGGCTTTGTAGCAACCTCATCTAGTGAAAGGTGTCCCTGCCCACAGCTGGGAGTATAGGGGGATATGGATTAGACGATTTTTAGAAGGTCTCTTCCAGCACAAAACATTCTGTGTGCAATGAATCTAACCCAAAGAACCAACAAGCAGCCCTGTAACAATGTGTTCTGCTCAATGACCTTCCTAAAAACTGCAGGAGGCAAAGGGAAAAAAGCCGCTATGAAGCAGCTGAGAGGGGACATCTGTTAATCCAGGGTATGGTTTAGTAGTCAATATTACCTCTTCACCTATATGAGGTATGAAAGGAAATCACTGAATGCACCCAGGAAATGAGAGCTGTGTTAACATCCCTTTACCATGGCAGGACCGGCACTGCAAGCTGTCACCAGAAACACCAACATAACCAGCTCTGTGTTCCTTAGTTCCACAACTGTCTGCTAGATTTCTTGGCACACTGTTTGCAGTTTAGTCACTGCACAGGAAACAGAACTACCTCCTTTTCCTCTTTCCCACGTCAGATGTTGAACACTTGTGTGGTGCTTGAGGTTCGTAGGGGTCAAGTGGTAGAGGACACTTACATGGCTGTGCCCCTTTTTCCCCTGAGGATGACCCCTGTAGTACCCGAGGGAACAGCTAGATACTGGGAAAAGGTTTCTGCAAGGATTCAAGAAGCATTTGTACAACAGATACACAGCAGTGTGCCCAGGTGAACATGAAGGCTAAGGGCACCTTGGCCTGCATCAGAAATAGTGTGGCCAGCAAAGTGATTGTCACCTTGTACGTGGCACTGGTGAGACTGCATATCAAACACTGTGTGCAGTTTTGGGCCCCTCACTGCAAGAAGGATCTTGAGTTGCTTGAGATGCTTAAGCATGTGTGGAAAAGAGGAATGAAGAGACTGGGAAATAAGGATGAGAAACAGCTGAGGAAAATGGGGCTGGGAAGACGGGGAGGGAGACCTGAAAGGAGGTTGCAGCAAGGTGGATGTTGGTCTCTTTTTCTAGGTGATAAGTGATAAAATGTGAGGCAGCGATCTCAGGTTATACTGGCAGAGGTTTAATTGGACATTGGAAATATTAATGGGTACAGTAGTCAAGCGTTAGAACAGGCTGCCCAGGGCAGTGATGAAGTCCCCATCCCTGGAGGTATTTAAGAGGAATCTAGATGTGGCACTAAGGAACATGGCTTAGTGATGGGACTTGGCAGATCAGGTTGATGGTTGGACTTGGTGATTTTGAAGGACTTTCCCAAGCTATGTGATTCTATGATTCTAAATTCATGCTTCTAGCTGTACATTTGCAGTGCTAATGTGTTCAGGATGTGTTCATATTTGCTTACAAAAAAAAAAAAAAATAAAAAAAAATAGTGATATGGAAATATTTTTAATGATTCTAATCCCATATTTCTGCCCTAACACACTTGGTTTCTTAGTTGGGCTAATAATCTAGAGTTTAATATATGCTGGTACTAGTCTAGAAGTTTGCAGAGACACCAAAACTAGTTCTGCAGGTAGACTTGCTCATACTGAACATCCTGTACAGCTAGAGAGGCATGATGAGTTAATCTCAGTGGACCTTCATTCATCTCCACTAATTTTAAGGAGTTCTGTAACCTCAGATCTTCTCAGCCTTCTCAGTTCATGTCCTTCCACATACCTGATAGTCACATGATCAGACATCAGACATCATTCTGCTCCAATATTTGGAACCAGTAGGCAATCTGAATGGCTCATGCCACTTCCAATAGCCTCTTGAATATTTTTTTACATCTTTGACCCTTATATTTCCACTCATTATGCAGAAATACCTTTCTTCCCTTGCTCAAAACAAAGAATTCACTGCATTTCTCTATTGTTGACATTCTCTATAATCTTCAGAGACATGTCCTGAAAGACTGGGAAAAAAAAACTTCACACAAGGCAGATCACTTTTAAATTCAACTGAATCATGGCACTAGAAGACTTTCTAAAATCTATTTTGGAAAAAAAAAAAAGCAAACCAAACCAAACCGAACCAAAAATAAATAGCCTAAACTGATACATAAGCAAAGTAGGCTGTATGTGGCTTTCAGAGGAGTGCGCATAGATATCTACTCATCTTAGAGAGTCATTTTTATGTGAACTATGTGTGGGAGGATTTTGGGGCTACTTAGGATACAGATATAACCAAAGTTGTCTTTGGAGGCGACACTGTGCACATTGTCTGCCTGTTTGAGCAAGTTATTTCGGGTAGCAGAACAAGCTGGCTATTATCTCTCAGCGCTCTGATGTTTTACTAAGGATTAACCCCCCTGTCTTCAGTTATGTAGAGCTGCCTAGCAACTGTACCCAGTCCTACAGATTAATTATTGCTCAGCCTTTCACACTGTTTTGCAACTGTTTCTGCTCGAAGGATAGTAGCAGCTCCAATGCAGATGGCTGTACTCGCAGGCAGCTGGACGTGGAGGATAGTGCAGGATAGTGGAGACATCTCTGATCCTTTTAGGACGTTCTTTCCATCCTCTCATCAAAGGCACCCCACTCATGAGATGAAGAGGAGGCTGAAGGCCCTGCAGGTCCCTGTGCCCAAGGCAAAGCCATTCTCTTCAGTAAGCAAAATGGCACTGAGGAGCCCTCCCCAGGAAAGGGACCCTCAGCTCCCCCACCCTCCCTCCTTCAGAACTGGGGCAACTCTCAAGACACAGGCCGCAAGTCCCAGCACCGCCATGTTTTGGTCACCATGGGACATTGTTAGGCTGCTCTCACCATGGCCTCCTGATGTCATAAATCTTCTCACAGCATTTGTACTGAGCCCTATAAATAAGGACACCCTCTATCCAGAACTCCAGTTACTGACCAACAGACAACAGTGGTGTCTTCACCTTTGAGAATCAGAGCTGCCAAAGTGCCTTTTCTGCCACAGAGGTAGGATGGATTGCTGTCCTGCCAAGAAGAGGCAGCTGATGGGGAGGCTTCATACTGTTGAGCTGATGGAAGTGGACCTGCCTGAGAGCAATGAGGAACCCATGGATGCAGAGCCAGAGGAAGAGCCAGGGGAAGTAAATCCTCCTCCATTAGGGCAGAACCATTACCAACCCACTGCTCTCAGGCAGCAGCAGAGGAAACCCAGATCCTACCACTACCACTGCAGTGATGTGGGGTCCTGTCCTCCTCCCTCAGATGGCTGCTTCAGTGCTGGTGCTGAACCAGCCTCATAAGTTTACCATTAGTCAGGAGAGCCTCAACTCCAGGACCACCCCGTGGGCTTCCATGGGATGTTCATTTCCTGGGAATTCTTTTGGCACCAAGACTCCTGTAAGTCCATCCTTCCTGTCATCCGCCCTCGTCCCCCATCCCCCCCCTTTGCCAAGACTTCTCATCTCTTCCTCACCAAGAGGAAGAAGGGAGGGCTGGGACTGGCATGCTTTGGTGTGCTGTTCTGAGGCAATGGGAGCAGTCCAGTAGCGCAACCTGAGCTATCGGGAGCCGTGAGGAGCTATCAAAGTGACAGAGGTGGCTGTGGAAAAGCAAAATACTTAAATTTCAGAGACTGCATATGCATTCCTGTGTCCCCTCCTTTTCCAGTACAGGAAAGTCGTTGCCATGCAGGTTGAGGGCCCTGCCCAGGGGCTGGGGAGGGGTCAGGGCACCTGGCATCCCAGGGCAGGCTGAGGGAGCTGCCTTTGGTCAGCATTAAGGACAGAAGGCAGAGGGGGGTCTGAGTGCTTCCTACAGCTGCTGCTGGGAGCAGGGAGGAAGATGAAGCCTGGCTTTTCTCACAAGTGCTCCGTGGTGGGAGGAGGAGAGGCACCAAGCCCACACTGCAGCATAGACAACTCCCAGCTGGGCAGAAGGAAAAGACTGTCACCTTAAGGGTGCTCAGGCATGGAACTGGTGCCCAGAGGGGTTGGAAGGCTCTGTCACCCTCAGGGAATCCAGACTTGTCTGAGCTTGGCTGAATGGAACCGCTCTGCAATGAAGAAAGGCTGTGAGATTTTAGCCTGCAGAAGGCTGCAGAGACACTTTATTGCAGCCTTTTGACACAGAGAGGCTTCTATGAATGACTGAGGAAGACTTTTCTTCAGACCCTGTAGTGACAGAACAAGGGGGAACAGCTTAAACTGAAAGAGTGTACTTACATAGGTTAGATGTAAAGGCTGTTTCTGTTTCTATTTCCTGAGTCTGCTGCTGGTGAGAAGATTGAGTCTTCTTACCCAGCCACTCTGGGTGACCCTGTTCAAGATCATGAATTTTGTCAGTACCTTGTACTGAGAGCTACAGGCACCAATAAATGCTGTTATGTCATTACAATACATAGGGTAATAACTATTTAAATGAATAAGCATTTTAAAGCAATAGGGTAAAATTTGGGAGCCAAAATAATGTATCAACTTCTCTTGCTTTTGACAAAGGTATGCAACGAATGTAAGAATTGAACAAGGAAAAGTATGTAAGGACCAAACGAGGGAAAGTGTAGTAGCATCGATACTGATTCCAGATGTTCTGCTAAACGGTGCTATTTATGAGAGGATATTATTGGGAACAGTCCTGACCCTATACCTGAAGGATTACACTAACTATTCATTACACAGACACAGTCACGTGTATGCACACATTCCCACCAGCAATTGAGTGCTCTGTAAGACAGGAAAGGGAGAAAGTGAAAAGCATGGGATCAGTGAAAATTTAATTGTAACAGTGTCTCTCCTGAGGTTAAAAGTATAAATTCAAAGATTTACCCTCCACAGCACGACATGCCTCAAATTTTCAAAACAGGTCTGAACATTTCTCAGTTCTTATCAGAATTTGTGGGAATAAGATCTGAACCTCAGTTTGAGTTCCGTTCAGTCTACAGATGAGAACAGGTGAGAGTTTATCTGAAAGTCTCCATCCAGTCTGTAGAGGCAAGCTGGGTATTGCCAAAAGTCTGAGGTTGCTACTAAGGCTTGAAAAAGAATTGAGAACAGGTGCTGTGCTGCTGTTTGGGCAGCCCCAGTTCCAATGCCACGTGAAGCAAAGACTGGAAATTGAATGAAAAAGTGGCAGAGCAGATAAGCATTTTTCAAACCCGAAATGAAATTTGCTCAAATTCTAGATGAGCTCAGGACTGAGTGGAATCTGCAGAATTCTGCTTAATCAATACCACATAATCCATTTATTTTTAAGTAGGAAAGGAGAAAATGAAAAATTAATTAAAGACTAGAGGTGAGAAAGTTGAAGAAAACCTTGACAAAGCAGTCTGAGTTGGGTGTCCTCTACACTTTCATATCCAGCATTTGTATCCTGGTATTATACATGGGAACAAAAGTGCTCCTGGTGCTCTTCAGCCGTGTAGGCAAATGGTGTCTCTGAATTTCTCTGGAACTCCTGAGGGCAATGGGACTCTGTGTGTGTTTGCACAGACTGCAGAGAACTTGGTAGAGAAGGCTTTTCATTTTTTTTTTCTTTTTTTTTTTTTTTCTGAAGTGCTGTTACCTGTTCATGTCCCTTGGATAGTCTTTCATTTACCTTGGAATAGAGTGAAACAACGCTGGGAGATGCCCAGCCTCTAACTGCATCACGCAGGATTTGGACACCAGATAGAAAAGCTAAGTGATGCGTGTTTCAGATCAATCTTCACGTATTAAAGAATGTTTTTGTTTTAATGGCAAATTGAACACGGCATCACCTTCTCTAGTAGGAAAGCAATTAAACCTTCAGATGTGTCAGTTAGTGACTGAATGGCTGATTTCCTGTGTGTTAGTGTACCGCCACAATGTCATACGGCTCTGAAAAACTTCAGGATTGTTGTCTGGGAACTTCTGTGCTTCAGGAACGTTTCTTGCAGGCATTAAAACTCTGCTTGATTCCTGATCATTAAATATCAACTAAAGTCCAGGAATAGAGAGAACTTCAGGCTTGAAACCAGCAAAATCTGCAGCAAGTGAGCTGCTACACCACTATGATCATTGAGTCAATAAAGTCACCCAATGGCAGATTCAGAGGAGCTCATTGGAAGGTGGAATTCAGTTGTGTAGACAAGCTGGTGTGATTCTAGAACCAGGCTTTTTCTTCAAATAGGATAGAAGGCAGAGGGGTGGGGGAACCTGTGGGATATTGCAACATATCTTCTATTACCTAATCTCTACGTAAATTTACTTATTGCTCCTTGCACTTTTTTTTTCTTTTTCTGTTTTAAAAAGCATGATTGGATTAATCAAAGTCAAAGCAACGCCAAAGCTTTTCTTGTGGCCAGTCTACTTTTCCTTCATTTCTTCAGTCTGATTGCTGCTAAACTGAACACCCAGCACCCTGCCTCTAAGGAGCAGGCTCCTTTCCTGCAGTGTTTGCCTCTGCCTTAGAAAGCTGAAAAGACAGAGCTGCTACAGAGCATGCCGTACAGATGTCCTGCAAAGCCAACGCTGAGCAGAAGAAACCCTATCCTGTAAGCAACACACACAGTGCGTATACAGAAAAAGGAGCTGTGATTGTGAGGCAGAGGAAAGGACATCACTGACAGTTCTCCTTCTGAGAATCACCAGTGTGGTGTGTCTGCCTGTGAGGAAAGGGAATGAAGTCCCTGAAGTCTTTCACCACGGGCATTGCAATTTTGGTCACAGTGACCTAAAAGTGAATGGTGGGAAGTGGCTTAAGTGTAAGAGGTCTCACTGAGGTTAGTTTAAAAGATGTAGCATAAGGGTGTTTTTTCTCCTAGTTGTCTCTTTCTATCCTGTGGTATCCAGGGCTGCATCAGAAAAGGGATGGCCAGCAGCGAGACTGAGGTGATTGTCCCTCTCTGCTCTGCCCTTGTGAGGACTCATCTAGAAGGATGCAGAGCTGCTGGAGCAGGTCCAGAGGAAAGCCACTGAGATGGTCAAAGGGCTGGAGCACCTCCAGTGTGAAGAAAGGTTGAGGAAGTTGGACTTGTTCAGCTTGGAGAAGAGAAGGCTCCCGGGACAGCTCATTGCCATCCATCTGGTACTTGAATGGAACTTATAATCAGGAGAGGGACTGACTTTTTACATGGTGTGATAGTGATAGGACAAGGGGAAAAGACTTAAATTAAAAGAGAAGAGATTTAGATTAGATGTTAGGAAGCAATTTTTTGCTTGGTGGGTGGTTGAGGTGCTGGAACAGGTTTCCCAGAGAGGCTGTGGATGCCCATCTCTGGAGGCATTCAAGGCCAGGTTGGATGGGATCCTGGACAGCCTGATCTGGTGGCTGGCAACACCGATCTAGTGGTTGGCCAGGGGGTTGGAACTGAATGATCTGTAAGGTCCCCTCCAACCTAATGCATTCTGTGATTCTATTATTCTACAACCATTTTATGCGCTGGAAGCTTAACTCTAGATGCCTCAATTTCTGTTTGCTAAGACTGACCTGATTCCACGAGCACTTCCAAAGCCATGTTTCTAGAAAATGCAGTCTGTGTTTAGCTTGTAGCCATGAATATGTAAAGCTCTTTACTTTCATGTTATTTGTCTGCTGCGTTTCAGTGTTTATGCCAGCTGTGCGGAGCAGAACAGGCAGCCCTGTCTTCCCTTCTGTGCTGAGTGCAGCCAGTGGGAAGCTTCTTGCAGAAGTTCATTCAGAATGTTAAAAATGCCTTGCTCTGCTGTGCTAGCTTGCTCACTTGCTTTTCAGAAGTTGCCTGGTGGATCAGCCTGCCAACTGTCCTTCGTGCTTCCTTTTATCTCATTTGTATTACTGCAGCACCTTTCTGTCCAAATAGTGGCCTGTGCAGTAAGCACTGAAGAAACATAAAACAGCCACCCAGCCTTTTCCCAAAGGGCTTGTAGTAATAGAACCAAAATGTAAGTGATCAGAGATGGATCTGGGTAGGAGAATAACAAGGTCACACTAGGGGTGTTGTCCAAGTGCCTGTACACTAACCATTTTCAAGTTTTTGGCAAAGGAGTATTTCAATAAGGGATTCAAAGGAGCATAACAGTTGGTTTTATGAATGCACATGCAGGCTCTTCTCAAGCCTGAGGGGCAGCAAGGGAGAATGCACAAAAGATGCTTGTTGGGAAATTTCACAAATTGATCAATTGAAGCTGGCATCTGGGGCTGACTGATGCTGGGCATTTATATTTTGATAGGGAATAAAAAGTGACATGTTGGGAGTAAGCCATGAAGGGCTTTGAAAGTTAAGAGAGTCACAATAAGCTTGATGTCCCAGAGGAAAAAGGAATCATTGAAGGGGTTCAAAGATAATGGGCATAGTCAGAACAACAGGCCAGGAAAATGATTTATATAGCTGGGGCCTGAAATGAACAGGGCAAGAGTGCTTTTGTCAGGGCCAGAGAAAAGGACATTGCACTAATCGAGAGGAGTGACGGGACAAGCACTTTGGCAGTAAGCAGAGACAATAAAGACTATTGTTTAGAGAGAGAAGGGAAATACGATGCAGACTGAATCAGAACATAGATGGGAGATTCAGTAAGAAGAAAGGATCTCGTGTTTCTGCGTGTGAACATCCATGGCTGGAAGCGGTATTGCTCCCCAGGATCAAAGATGAAGATAAGGGAAAGGACTTAAGAACATCAGTGGCCTTTAGTCACCCGAAGTGTGACAGCCAGAGACAGACCAACACTCCCATTTGGACGGGAGACACATCCAGAATAAATTGGAACAGATCTGTGGATCAGCCTTATGGAAATTGGGGTTTGTTGGGGTGTAGAGATTATCCACAAACAATGCAGAGAAGTGGAAAACAAGGGAATCATGGAATGACTTAAAGAGAGCAGCAGAATGGAAAACACCCTGATGAAAAGGGGAATGTCAGGAACCAAGAAGGAGAGGTGTTCAGGATGAGTCTGTGTGACAGTGGTAGTGAGCTCCAGAAGGATGAAGGCGGGGTAGAAGGATTACTGGTTTTAGTGTGGGAACTGCCTTTGAAAAGGTGCAAGGGAAGGAGAGCACAGTGGGGTAAATATTAGAGATGTAAAAGGGAGCACAGAAAGTAGAACCCAAAAGAAGGAATTCTTGTAAAGCATATCTTCAGCCTGCTCACAGAAAAGAGATATGAAGTGGAAATTATAGGTGTGAAGCGGGGTGAAACACAGGAGATTTCATACAGGAGAAGAAACAAGGCATATTGGTAATGTGAAGAGAGAAGAACCAAATGAGAACGGAAGGTAAAGAGAAAAGGAGCAGATAAGAGAAAACACCGACACTGGAATAAAGGGTGAAATGAGGTCACTGAGACAAGTGAGAGGTCAGTGAGAAAGAATGTTAAATAAAATGACTGATTTTAAAATATATCTTACAGGCGGTTTGTGGGAAATGCATTTGTAAGTTAGATATCCACACGAATTTGCCCTAAAGATCTGGTTTGAAGACCTAAGCACAAGCAGTAGAGAAAAAGAAGTATAGAAAAAAAAAAAAAAAGACATGCTAATTGAAGCAGCTCAGTTTTCAGCACGGGTTTCCAAAGCAGGATTTTTGTAAAGAAAACTACAACATCTTTTGAGAGTGAACAAAAGAAAATGGAGAAAAGAGGGGAGGGCATATGGCTTTCTGGGGTTGTGCTAACCCACTTCAAAGGCTGAACAGCACTGGAGAGTGCAGAACCATAAACAAGGTCATTTTTCATCAGAACAGCACTTAAGGCCATACTGTGTTGACAATGATATTCCATTCTTTCCTAATACGTATCTTTGTGAGTTGGATTTTAAATTCTCAAGCGCATCATGATCTGGTTCTTGTTCAAAGTGAGACCCCATTTAATTTCTTCTGCAGCTTACTTCAGCAGAAAAATCCTGAAAATTGATCCAAAAAGGCAGTGTTTTTAAAATAAAATATTTTCCAGAAACCTACCTGTTTCAAAACCCTTCTGACAAAGTGCTAATGACATCCTGGTGAAATTCTGCCTGTTTTCCAAACATCTTGCCTGCCTGGGAGCCAAGTCTCCAGGAGCTCTGCTCTGAGTGAGCGTTTCTATGCTGAAAGGCAGGCAGGAGACCCGGGGCTTAACCTTCCACTTTTCATCTGGGTCTGAAAGCACCGGTTTTAAGCGCCTTCAAATAGCTTTCTTTTCCCTCTTTGGGAAATTTCTGATGCTTATTCAAAAGTGAAATTAATTATTTTTCCCCAGTACTTCAGAACACGTTGTGGAACACAAATACCAGCTTTCCAACATAGCATAAAACACAGAGGAAAAAAAATTAACACATGCCTTTCAGCCTTCAAGAAACCGAAATGAAACAAGTCTTTTTTGCACGTTGTCAAATGCATGCATTTTGTGGAAAATTTCAGTAAATTAATGAATGTGTTGAAATCACATTAAAACTTCCATTGAACAGTGCTTGTATTGCAATACTTAACAAATGTTGCCTGTGTTATATGGAGCAAAAGAAAATTAGCTGCAGTTTGGGGTGAGGAGAATGTATAATTTGGTGTTGTCAGAGCTTTTCAGGGAACGTCACAGACATTGGATCTGTAGATTTTATAACTGGATTTGGGGGATGAATCAGACGATCGGAACAAATAGCCCTATTAAAATTGCAACTTAATTTTTTCTCTTTGCAGATCACATTATATCACATAGCCTTATAAACAATTTATACTGTTAAAGAATGCTTTCTATCTGAATTACGTGAGATAGGGTATAGGAAGATATGGAAAAAAAGGCTTACTGGCAAGGTGTGCTACACTAAAATGGCTGAATTAGACTGAGATCAGTTCTCTAAACACAGAGAGGCCAGACAACTGTTGGACCCTCCTGCAGAGTAACAGCTTAAGAGGCAGTTAGTGTTAATAAGCTGATCTGCATTTCATGGGACAAAAGGGTGCTATAAGAATAAGCTACTGGGACCAGTGCTTACTGTAAAGGTGTCCTACACCATAGAAAATCATCATCTTATGAGTTAAACGGGTGCAGGACAAAAAGGTCAAGTGATCACATTAACTTCCAGTTAATGAAACGGGAGAGGAACAAACAGAAGATTATCATATATATTTGTAATACCATTTACTTTAAGGCAAACTGTATGTTCTGATCCTGAATTAAACTAGTTCCAAAGTAACCTGGAAAACCTATTCTGGTTTCTGAAATAAATTCTGAAGAAAGGAGGTCATTGGAAGGGCAGCATCATGGAGATGGAAACAGCTTGAGAACCACCGAGAGCATGCAGCATCTCTTCCTAGCACCCCTCATTTGCTGCATGAAAATCACAATGTGCTACCTATTATCCATCTGCAACCATCTCCAAATGAGTCTGCACCTAACGAAATAGGACCTTGCCCCAAATACTCACTTCTGCTTCCTTCATGATAGTCTCTGCCGTGGCTGAACATCTTTTCTAAGCTGCCTCATAAAGTCGGTGAGTATATTGGTGATGTATTCCTTAATGTTAAAGTGAATTGAAAGGAGATTTGGGAAACACTCCTAGTATTTGGAAGATTAGAAAGCTATGTTTAGCATGGCATGTGTGTATAATGGTGACACTTCTGCACAATTGCATTAATATATCAGTAGAGTATTTACTGCTGCAGGTTAATATTACTGTGCAGTTAAGGTCTTTTTCCTTCCTTGCCCAAAGGAAAAACTTCCAAAATTACAGTAAGGGCCATTTTAGAAGCTGGTGCAAACACAGTAATTTTGGTTCTTTGATCATGGGGCAGTTTACTCTGATCCTAGCCTGAGGTCTGCTGATGAGTCTTACCGGTCTCAAAGGGGGAAATGGATCCTTGGCCAGGAGCTGGCAGGGCTTGAAGAGAGGGCTTTAAACTAGGTGTGAAAAGGGGAGGGCGTAGAGCAGGCCTGCTACTGAGGGAAAGGGCTCAGCTGAAGTGCTTCTATGCCAATGCACTCAGCATGGACAACAAACAGGAACTGGAAGCCATTGTGCAGCAGGCAAACTGTGATTTAGCTGACATTATGGAAACATGGTAGGATCGCTCCCATGACTGGAGAGCTGCAATGGATCATCCAGTCCAAATGTCCACCTATCACCAATAGTTCTCACTAAACTGTGTCCTTCAACACAATATCCAAAAGTTCCTTGAACACCTACAGTGTTGTTGACTCTCTGGGCAGCCCATTCCAACACCTGACCACTCTTTCAGAGAAGTAGTATTTCATAATGTCCAGACTGAATCTCCCCTGGTGCAGCTTGAAACCATTCCCTCTGGTCCTATCACCAGTTACATGAGAAAAGAGGCCGACTCCCCACTCACTACAACCTCCCTTCAGAAGTTATAGAGAGCAATGAGGTCTCCCCTGAGCCTCCTCTTCTCCAGGCTGAACATTCCCAGCTCCTTCAGCCACTCCTCATCAGCCCTGTCCTCCAGACCCCTCACAGCTTTGTCGCCCTTCTTTGAACCCGCTCCAGAGCCTCAATGTCTTTCTTGTATCGAGGGGCCCAAAACTGAACACAGCACTCGAGGTGCGGCCTCACCAGAACTGAGTACAGGGGGACAATCACTGCCCTGCTCCTGTTAGCAACACTATTTCTGATCCAAGCCAGGATGCCATTGGCCTTGGCCACCCGGGCACACTGCTGGCTCATGTTCAGCCGAGCATCAGTCAGTACTTCCAGGTCCACTTCCTCTACACAGTCTTCCAGCCACACTGCCCCCGTCCTGAAGCATTGCTATCTTCTATTCAAACAGAAAAGAAAACAACAAAATCATGTAACTGGTGGGATATTTGACCTTTTTATTGTAAAAATAATGCATCAATCTGGTTGATGAAAGTATTTGCAATTTTTTTAGTGAGTTCCCAAGGTGTTTGCCAGAGACTGTTGATGAAATTTTACTTTTCCTGTGCTTCATCCTTTAGAACAGCTGATCACAAGTGTACGTACTGCCAAAAAGCAATGACACGAATAAGGCACGATTGTGAAGCGAGGTATTTTTCTCTAAGACAGAGCTTTAAAAGGTCTTGTAAAGAGATGATCAAATTGTTCTTTGAGTTGGAATGTATTGATCTCTAATCAGATAATCATTTGAAAACTTCCCAGTAATTTGTTTATGTCTACTGAAAATAGAATTGCAGAATATAGCAAAATAAAGATTTTTTTCCAAGCAATCTTGAAACCTATTTTCAAATTCCTTTATCTGAATGGAAAGCATGGCTGCGTATTTGTTGCTATTCACAGGACTGTGTTTAGCCAGCGTAGCAAAATACATAAAATTATTTGCCATAACTTAGCACTGCACTACACTCTCCCCTTGTTCTGGTTTCAGCTCTGACAGCATTAATAGCACACTGACCATTTGGTTTTTGCTGAGAGATGGGTGTACGCCCGGATCTGGGCTGGGCCACTCAGTAGGGCAGAGCAGCCGCCTCAATAGTATGGGGCAGGAGGAAGCCACAGGATGGGCTGGGCTGGGCTGGGCTGCAGATTGAACATGCCTGCCTTACAGGAAGAACTGCATAAGTGGTTTTGAGAATAAAGGGATGAAACTCACCACTGTAAAATGTTCATCTGGGGATAAATAGATGGGATTTCTACCCCATGCCAGGAGCTCATAGAATCACAGAATGTTTTGGCTTGGAAGGGACCTTAAAGATTATCTAGTTCCAATCCTCGTTCCATGGGCAGGGTAGCCAGGCTGCCCAGGGCCCCATCCAATCTGGTCTTGAAGGCCTCCAGGGATGGGGGGAGCCAGAGCTTCTCTAGGCAACATGTTCCAGTGTGTCATTGCACTCTGAATAAATAATTTCCTCCTAACGTCTAATCCAAATCTCTTCTATTTTAGTTTTGAACCGTTCCCCCTGTCCTAGTACTATCAGACCATTTTAAAAGTTGGTCTCCCACCTGTTTAAAATCTCCTTTTAAATACTGGGAGGAAATGTCTTGGTGAAAACTGTGGACAAACGCTGGTGGTTGCATGGCCACAGCAGTAACATGTCATCCTAATTGCATCAGTAAGAAATTTCCAGTTGAGATAGGGAACTAATAATAATGTTGTGTAAGGTATGAGCAAGAGCCAGCTAGAATTACTGTGTGTAGTTGTGTCCTCCCACACTAGGAAACGTTAACTGATTCTAGAATGAGTACAAAAAAGAACTCATAGGATGATCTGGGAGTGGTGCATTTGATGAACAAGATGCACATGGAACAGACTGGCCAAGTGTTCTGAGACAAGTATTCAATTGTGAAGGTGGGGAGGATTAGGTGCAAGTGTGGAAAGTGGTATTTCAGCATTATTCAGGTCAGTGTTGGTATAAAAATAAAGAAACACATCAGGCCACAAATATATCTGTATTCAAAATTGTGTAAGTCGCTTTGAAAGTAATGCCTCCTATTTATTTCCAGTGTAATGACAACAGGTGCAAAGAACAAAATAACACTACTCAGTAGAGCAAATTCTCAGCTACTAAACACTTTTTTTTTTTTCAACATTATCACCACCATGAGCAATGCATTTTTTTCCAGTGAAGAACAAGAGTCTGCATGCAGTTCTAAAAATCTGCGCCAGTGGAGGTGACGCACTGCTGCTGTCACCACTGCTGAAACGCACCACCCACTGCCTCACTGTGCTCACATCCACTATTCAGTCTCCACAAACATTCAGCAAGTGTTGATGAATGTCAGTGGGTGCCATTTTGTTCTGCGTGGAGGAATTTAAAGACACCCTTTTGCTTCATGTTCACTTCCATGTCAGACACCATTCTGTCAGACTGCCCCTCCGCTGCCATCTGTCAGATAGGGACAAAACGTCATGGTGTGTTGGCAGGAAGGTTCAGCTTTTTCTGCCACATGACCAGCATCCACATCTGATGTTGTAGGCCAACATAACAAAATAGGAGGCATTACTTCCGGAGCAGGCATGGTAGAAGACTTTGAATGATGGAAGTGGTGAAGAACTGGAGTACCTGTCCTGCAAGAGTTTCTGAAGGCAAGAAGCCAGGCTAATTTTGCATTAAGTGTAGGACAGGTTCTTAGAAGTTTGGGAAACTGGAAAAAAAATGTTATTCTAATACTAATCAGTTGTTCTAATAATGAAAATGTTCTTAATATATTGCTGGTAGGTGTAAACAACACGATTTTGGACTTAAATGACCAGGAGATCTCTGTCAGTCCACGTTCCTATATAAAATACTATAAATTTTACCTTTATGTAATTCATCAACATCGAGATACTCACACTGCATGGTAAAAGACATGATCTTGGAAGACTAGTTAGAAAAATGAAGAGAAAAAAAATAACTCTGGGAAAAATATTGCCACTTTGAGGAGCTGCTTTAAGTTTTAAGGATTAGTTTACCATTCCAGAAAATTGTATGATAAAATTTGGCCTTCTGAGCACAAACACATAACTGGGCTCCTAGCTTTTATTCCTACTTTATGATCTTAAGTAGAAGACAGTTTAACTATCTCCCAAGGGTTAAAGCAACTGAATACTAAACACTGAATCAAGGTGACAGCATTTTGATTCAATTCTTTCCCACAGTATGTTTGACAAGCCAGGTCAACACAGTACCCTAAAGAGTTTGAGGTACATATTCTAAGATGCTTCTCTGCATTACTTCTCAGTGTATCCGTTCAGGACAGTCACAGGCCTCTTCCAGTGGTATAGAGCACAATGAAAGCCACTAGACCATGTCTGTAAATTTCTGGTGTGGGAACAGTAACAATATGAGAGAAGTTGCTCAATTCCCTCTTTTTTTCCCTCTGTAATGGTTGCTGAAATGTGCTTAAAATTTTTAAAGCTGTTGCTGTTATGATAATGTTTTATGAAGGCGTTTTTCTTTTCTCTAAACCTAAATATTGGACCTATTCTAAATTAACGGTGTCCCTTTGACATTCATGGTATTTATGGGCATGCATGGAGGGAAAATATATCCCTTTGCTGGATTTGAGTCAGGAGAATCCCAGAGGCATATACTGTACTTCTGAATTTCCTTCTGCTTTTCATGGCGGTAATTCTTGTGTCCTCTTTTGCATACATAATTGATTAATCTGTATTTTTAAGTCCTTAATACATTTTCTCTTTTTAATCTGGAGGCACAAAATTTCATTTTCATTGTACTCCCAAGGTCTCCTACTTCTGTTTTTGATTTGCCTGTCCTGATGTCTGTGGGAAGAAATGAAATGGAAAATAACACTTTTGGATTACTGGGATAAGGAGAGAATAATACGAGCAGAAAGAAGTGAGGAGAATCAAATGAAAGTTCAAAGATACAGACGTGGGTTCCCCGAAAGAGAAGCAGGAAGATTTAAATTACACTTTGTTTTGCCAACATCTCTCTTGAGCTGCAAGGAAGAAAAGGCATATTTCCATCAGTGCCCTATTACCACAATTCCCACTGGGGACAGCTGAGTCTACGATCCTGCAAAATTCCCACTGGTAGAAGTCATACAATAAACAAATTCCTCAGATTCCCTGGCTGTACTTCCCTACCTTTTTAAGGTTTAAGGGAAGATCCATTAAGAGACTTAAGGGGTTTTCAGGTTAATAGTGTCCTTAGCATCCTCTGCTTTCTCCCCTGTGGCAGGTTTTGCAAGAAAACATGACAACTTTTCCCTGGATCATGACCCATACATCCTCTCTAATAGGTCTTCTTGACTTGCATTTTGCATGGTTGAGCAACAAAATCCCAGAGCTCTTCATGGAATACGCCCCTAGCAACTCCCTATACCTGGGTGTGGAGAAAAGGCTGTCTTTGTGCCTAGATCCTCTCCTGGTGAGTTCTCATTTTGTGGGTTTCTGCTCTAACAGTTCACCATGAGCTCAGACAAAGTCTAGCCAACTCGAAAGATCTGGCATAGTATTTTTCTAGGTATCAGCCCCCACTGTACAGAGAAAGGACAAGAAATCGAATGAGGCATGAGGAAACACAGAGAGGGCATTTACATCATCTTCCCACGAATGTGCTATGACTCAGATTGCAAAGAATCAGGTTCAACACTAACCAAGATACATTTTTTTTACATAAATTCAAAGTAATAATTAAAAAATCTAGTTTTGCAATAATGTAAAAGTCAGAATCATAGATCATAGAATCACCATGATTGGAAAAGACCTCCAAGATCATCCAATCCAACTGTCCACCTTTCACCAATGTTTTCCACTAAATCACGTCCCTCAGTACAACACCTGAACATTTCTTGAGCACCTCCAGGGATGGTGACTCCACCACCTCACTGGGAGAAATTTGAAACAAAAAATGCATGAATAGGACCCCGTTTAGTCTTTATCACCATGTAACAATAATGTTTAGTCATCACAGCTGACATATATGGCTGGCTGTTTGGACTCCATAACCCATAGAGGCCTTGGACTGTACTTTGGCCTACATCTTTCCTCACCTCTTAAAAGATGAGAGCAGCAGCCACACAGAATAACAGCCCTGAGAATTTCCTCTCTTTTCCTTATTACTTCTATTATGTTTGCACCTTCCTTATACCTTCAGAAAACGTGCTGGTACAGTTTTATGGGGGCATCATGAGATGTATTGAACACACAATCTTCTTGGCAGAAATGGAATTGTCCTCACTCAACAAGTGCTGTAAATAAACCAAATGTGATGGAGGAGCACTGATGATGGTGGAAGAGGAGGTTTCAGTGGGAATTTTAGCAGGATTGAGGGACAAAGGTGACTGCCTAATCTGTAAAGTGGTTGACAGTTTTGGTTGGGGTTTTTTTTGGCAATACCAAGTTGTAAACCTCTCTCATTGATTGATCTCTTGACTGTGATTAGCAGTTTGCAAGCCTCCAATATTACTGAGCAATTTTACTGACTGAGAAGTGGTCATTTTTTGCCTCCTAGTGTTTGTGGTGCTGCTTGTACTTTCATCCAGTGATTTCTAAAAGCCAATGTATTGGTAGTCTCTGATAGATGAGCAGAGAGTAGGACAGTATGACCTGGGATATGGGATACAGAGGTGGCACATTGGTGTAAATATCTGTACTGTGTCTTGTTTTATCCTATTTCCCCATTAAGGTGTCTGAAGGTATTAGTCAGTAATTTGTACTGTCAGCAATGCTGTCCGGCCTGTTAGCCAAACTGCAGAGCTCAAAAAGAAGATGCTAATATCAATGGGCTTTGTCTTATGCATCAAGCTCAGCTAATGAAGACATCAGTATTTTTTTTTTCTAACATGGATTTATTTGAACTGTTCAGCTACAAATAAACTTGCATGCTCCAAGGCAGTTTAAAATACTTCCAGGAACTTCTTCATGTTTCTCAAGCAGATTATCGAGTTACAAGTATTACATCATCAACAAATCTCTCTCTGGCTGACCGCTCTGGAAAACCCTGTCCTTTGGTTTTGCTATATAGGCATTTCTGAGTTGTGTGCAAGCTCTGCTAGCGTGTTCTCAGAGACTTTGTAATTCTCCATTGCACAGCGCAGGGGTTGAATTCTGGAAAAGTTCTTTTCAGTAGTTTTTTCCCAAGTCCAGCTAAGTGAGCCTGCATCTGTCTGACTTCTGTGGTCTTCTCATGGATGGCTGGTGGTTTTCACTGGATGTGTTCCATTTCTCTATTATCTAAATGTAGAAGGAATATGAGCCAAGCTTTAAAACAAACGATTACTTAGTCACTCTAGAGGTGAAAGGAGGTTGGGGGAGGGTTGTTTCCCAATCTTCTTTAGTCTGACTTAAGTTATTTTTACCAACAGTAAATATCATTTCAGATGATTAGGTTTTCTTTGTAGGAAATGCTATAGTCTTTGCCCATGAGAACAAGCAAAACATCCTGCATTTTCTACCTGTCCCTCCTTATTGGTGTCAGTGGGAGGTTTGGGCATGGAACATGAACAGTCAGGACTTGAAGTTTAAGTCATTTACAGCTTCAGATTGAAATATGTTTACTGGAGAAGTCCAGCACGAAGGAGGCTATATGCTGGTTTTGATCTGCACATTAATCCCTCAAGCCAGCGACAGTAGGTTTCCATGCACACAGATGAATGGCATATGACCTAAAACCTTAATGAAGAGCAGATTTCTGATGTTTTGGGGCTCAAGTAGGGACTGTTCAAGCCAGTCCTTAAACACTGACTGGTTTTGAACACAGTAAGTAGAAATACTGCTTCTTGCTGGTTTCAGTAACATTATCTCACTCCTAATAAGAAAGAGAAGATGATTTTTGATCACATAAAGAAGTGTTGCTTCTTGTACATACTACTGAAGTAGATAGGGGCCTCAAGCCCAATACGTGTTAGTCCTGAGCTTCTTCAGGCCACAGAGTCTTCAGCTTGCATTGCCCGAGTCGCTTAATCATAAGTGAAGTCACCATACATTCTCACACAGACTTAAAAAGAGCAGTTGCTTTTCTGCTGCATCTGCAGAGCAGGTGGTTGAGGAGGGATGCTGAAAGAAGTGCTGCCTTTGCTGCCCAGCTACTGGCCTCAGCAGGTCACCTCATGTTGGTGCTGTCACCAGCAGCTCCCGAGCAGATCAGCAGCATGTTACTGCCCAGCTGCAAGAGAGGAGTTCCCGGGGAAGGAAACAGTGACCAAACGTTTCTTTCAAGATATAACAAACCTTTACACATTTTGCACTCATCAATTCTGTATTGCAAGAATTCCTCTTAACTTTGCACACCTAAGGGGTTTATCAAAGATTGTTTAGAAAAATGTTTTGTTTGCTGTTGTGGACAATATGGGGCTTCTTATGGAATACATATAAGTGTATAATATTTAATTACCGTGGGAAAGAAAATATTCTTGCAAGCAGCTCAGCCCCAGGGTGATTCCCCTAGGCTCTATCCTCCTTTCAGTGATGAAACTCAGTTGATTTAAAGTGGGACGCTTTCCTTTCGTGGAGAAGTCACACAAGACTACCCTACTGACTTTGCAAAGTTCTGTCTTTTGCTGTCTTGCTATTTCCATTAAAAAGTTATCCTAATTGAATCACTCTACCTTTTGAGAGATTAATTACATTAAAAAGGCCCGGTGTTGCCAACAAAACAGAAAAATGCTTTTTTTAATGTACAGTGGAAATCAATTATCCAGTATCTTTGGGTATAACTGAAAGAATATTACTGTAGTTTCATTTTGTTTTCTTGAGGGGAAGAAAGACTAATTGTTTTTTAAATGAAACGTTAAGCAGCATAGCTTACCAAGAAGTATAACGACAGACTGGTTTGATGTGTGTTGCACAGCTGGAATTAGAAACACACACACACACACACAAAAAGAAACCACAGAGCTATTAAGCTGAGACAGTAAAGTAGCAGTGAAATTGGCCTGGCTTTTCTTTTTCCACTTAAAGAAATTATTCACTTGGATAAACAGCACAGTCTTTGCAAATAAATAAACAACTTTTAAACAACAACAAAACAAACAAAAATAAAGAAACGGAACAAGGAAGTAGGAAAGAAGCTAAGCCAAACAAAAGAGTGAGAACACGGGGATCATTAAGTATGTGATTTCAAACAAAAATGCTGTTAATTAAGGGCAACGCCCAGCAGCAGGAATCTGGGAAAGAGGTTGAAACAAGAAGCAAATATCACGTCCTTCAAGTTTAATTAATTTCTTTGGACAAAATTCAAATAAGCATGAAAAAAAAAAAGAAAAAGAAAAAAAAAAAAGAAAAAAAAGGAACTTAAATAGCTAAAGGAAGAAAAATATTAGAAGCAAGAGTTTATAAAAATGCAAAAACTGGTAATGTTTTCTCCAGAAAAAAACTATAACTAGAACCTGACAGGTTAGGAGAATGAAGTTTAAACTCCTAGTATCTAAACAAAGGGGCTCTTTCAAAGTGTTTGTAGCAGCTGCACCACGGCTGCCTCTTGATGCGGCACAGAGTCATTTCATGGCAGCATACTCAGAAAAGTGGTATCTGTCTGCAGAAAATATGTGTTCTTTCCATGCATTTTAGTTGCCTGGGTCATCACCGTCTGACCATACCCCCAGCAAAGCTCTTCCCATCGGTTCAGCAATGCCCTCGAGCCTGTTTGCAGCTGGAAACAGGACCGGTGTAACCTGAGAAGAGTTGCACAGCCAAGTGCCCCTGGCAGAGCAAATCCCTGCCAGGACTTACTGAAAAAAGCAAAGGCGAAAGAAATTAGTCAAAGCAAAAGAATACGCATTCCCTTCCCACTGCGTTTGCTTTTTAAGATTAAAGTCTTCCAGTTCTTCATGCGCTAGCCCACCCCTTCAGCCCAAATTCATCCTACAGCTGTAACCAACTCGTGAAAATGGGTCAGCTGTGGACTAATGTATTTTTAACCTTTTTTTTTTTCTTGCTTTAACATTTCCTGAGTTTTCCAACCAGATGTCTGACTCCCTTCTATTTCTACGCCTTCTCTCCTCCTTCCACCCCTAACACTTTCCATCACTCCCTAATGAACCCCTCCAGTCACCAGACACTTCCCCATCTCTGTGTTTGGAGCCGAATTTCCTTTTCTGGCCCCAGCAGTCGTGTTACTGCCCACAAGGTTTTAAGAGCTCTTCCCATTGTGAGAAATGGGGTAAAAGCTGCCAGGGAAGTAAGCAGACAGAGTGTGGAATATAAATGAATTAAGAAGCTCCAGATGTACCAGAGGTGCTGTAGATTGCAGGAGGAAGGAAAGAGAGAGTTTGTGTGAGCAGACACAGCAAACTTGTTTATGGTGAGTGCAAACCAGCATCTGCATGAAAGTGGGCTTCCTATAAAGACTGACCAGGTTCCTACTGAGTGTCCTCTGTGGATATTTTGGGCAGAATTTCATTATGCCTATTAAAATATTTATTAAAAAGCTTTTTTTTCTTTTTTTTTCTTTCCAAAAGACACCTTTTAAAGATGTAAAAAGAATGACTTTGACAGTTATGCCATTGTATTGTCTGATTGTGTACAACCATCCCTTAGACAGATTAGCTGCAATAAGTGAGTGTGTTGTGCATTAACTGCATAAATGAGTGCCCATTTGTGCCATGAGTTTGGCCATCCTCCCTCCAGGGTGCTCCTCTCTTCTGTAGGACCTAAGGATACTCAGTTTTATGGAGCATTTGGCTGAAAATATAAAGTGCTGATAATAAGAAAATATGAATGCAAATACAACTTTCTTGCCTTGGGAAAAATAATAGTGTAGTGAATTGCCCTGAAGATTGTTAACCAGAGTCTTAAAAGTGCTTATTTGTATTTATTATTGTACACTCTGAATTAAACATCTGAGTAATGACACATCTTCATGTTAAAGAACATCCCAATGGTGGTATTTCTTCCGTAGAAATGCTCACAGACTTCTAGAGACGATATTTTATCTCTCTCTTGTTTATCTGTGTTGCTTTTGATCTACTGTCTGACTAATACACCTCCTGAGGAGATTCTGAGCCAAACATACTGCTCATGTACATGGATGCAGTGACACCGAAATTGGTTGTGAGTAAATCCTCTGAGTCTACTCATGAAAAACATCAGCTTGACATGTAGTGAAAATCACTACATGTTTGTTGTATAAGTAGGAACACACTCAGGCACTTCCTCCATAAGCAGAAGAAGCTTCACCAGTACTATGAGAATAAGTGTAAGAGAGACTGATGGAGGCACAGTTCCGTGTGTGTGCCCTCCAGCTCACTACAGACTTCACTGTGGGCCAGACCAAGATGTCCATTCTCTGCCTGACCCTAAATACACGAGGGTTTCCCATTCACTTTTGCCAGACCCTCTTTAAAGAATAAGTTTTTGTGTCAATCAGGCAGATTCGTGGGACTCGTGGATTGCTTTTTGTCTTCAGCTTTGCAGATGAAACACAACTCTATGTTTTTGTCTTTTGCAGTTTGGCTAGGAGAGTTGATTGTCTCCCCTGGCATGCGAGGCTGGGGCCTGGAGGAAGGCCAGCTGGCTGCAGAGCCATCCAGATAAGACTGCGTCGCTGGTAATAACATGGGGAAAACAATAACATGGGGATAATATCTGCCACTTTGGAAGGGTGTGTACCCATTTATTACTCATGTTCACAGCTTGGGTTAGCTTTCCACTTCTTGCTGTATAGCTGGAATTCAACACTAATTGAGAAGGACGTTTTCCCTCACATTTATCTCTGGTTACCTTTTCTCCAAAGCAGACCTCATTCCCATGATTCATCCATGCATCACCTCCAGACTCACCACCGCCTCACCCACCCTCACCACAGCCCTGTCTTGGACGATCATGGTAGCTGGCTCAAGATGCAGAGATCTGCTTGTGGCTTACACTGGGCACAAGGAGCTGGCATAGGCTTGCATTTGTAAAGCTCACAGCATCCTGAGGCTGGCCCAGCTGCAAGGATGGATCCCATGCACTGCACCATGTACAAGAGTGAGCTGTGTGCGGAGACCAGGGGAGCAGGGCCGCTCACATTCCTTCCTACCCCAGGGGCCCATGGCTGCCACATGCAGGACATGGGACGTTTTCCTCTTTACACACTTGGAAAAGAGGCCAGACCTCTTCCTTCCCTTCAGAAAAGGGCCTGTTTTGATCTTTTCCTACCTGGGACACAGAAAGAGTTGCTGCTGCTCATCTGCCTCTGCATTTCCATCTATGCTGTTTGAAACTGGGGATCTGGAGAAGCTACAGCTTCATACTGTTACTGCAAGTCTGAACACATTTTGAATAGATAACAGACCAAGTACAGGGCTATTTTTTGAAGTCTTTATTCATCTTTTCTGGCTGGAAGAAGCTTCCTCACTGATGTCTCCCAGACTTAGGCAGTAAAACACAGAGAGGCAACTGAACAAGGGCTGTAGAATATGGCCCACCGATCTTCACCCTGGCAGAAAGAGCAGAACGCAACAGTCAATCACAGTTTGATACCTGGGCTTATAAAAAGCTCTCTGGAATACTGTATGTAAATGTATAATGCATCTGTGATTCTGAAGCCAACACATTTTCTCCCTGCTCCATGGAAATTGTCTTGGTTAGACCATAAAGTTACGCTGCTCTTTGTGTGGTATAAAGAATATCAATACCAAAAGAATTTATATATGACCCAAGAAATTCTTAATAAAGTGTGTGTTCTCTGGCTATTGCTTCTGTTCTTTACGAATAGAGATAAGGAGCAATAAAATTTCATCTCAGATCATACACCAAAGGTAGATTGCTAACTGTAACCTCCTTGCACAGGCTGAGCTGTGGAAGAAGGAACTTTGAATGGTTTGATATAGTGAGTGATATTAGGCTGCTCAGATATCTGGGCTCAGCACACCCTCTCACACCCAAAATGGCAGAACAAATTAATCATGCTTTAGCCTGCTAAATGGTATCTGGGGAGCATAACCATAAATTAAGCTTTTCTCTACTCCAGAACAATTCCTCCAACATAACGCTGATAAGCACTACCTTTTCCAAGCTCTGTGGAGATGAGTAAACCCTGTTCATTGTCTTACTGCACACAGACTTTGGAGGTCTGCCTTGATGGGTGGAGGTTTTCTGCATATTTTGAACTGCTTGTGCTTCTCTTCCCTTCCATGTATGGAGATGGCAGGTAGAAGCTCGCAGCTTTGTGGTTGGAGCAGAAGACAGTGAAGATTGTTTTGCAGTGCTGCATTACCCTAGTTTCCTATACAAACAAAGTTCACTCTAATAGGCTCCAGAGTGTCTGAGGAGTAATGTCATTATTGCAGTTATCACTTCTGAGCATTTGGTAGGTTTTTCAGCTGCACTAAATGGAGGAATCTTATGTTCCTTGGGATTCTTCAGGAAGTAAGCATAGAAGACAAGGAACGGGCTTGTTGTGCTTGTGGTAGTCTATACTGCTGAGGCTTCATGAATAGGGTTCTATTTATGTTATCATAGTAGGAGTATTGTATGGGGCACTTTCATCAGGCAGAGGTAAAGAGGGCAGATGCAGAAGTCACAGTCGAGGTCATTGGCTGCCAGGAAAGAGGCACAGATCCTAGAAAGCACTGCTAAGGTAGCTGGAAAGTCAGAGCCCAGGTGGGATTGGTCTGAGTGCCTGCACCTACCCTCTTCCAGTGAATTCCTTGCAGTCAGCAAGACAAAACAGCCCTGGATTTCCAAAGACTGATTGATCTACCTTGCCTTAGTCACCTGTTCCAGCAGGGGTAAATCACAGCTGTCAAGATTGTCGAGATGAGAAGTCCAACCTGAGGGATGAGCTTTTAGCTTCTTTAAGTGGAGTAAACATGATCTCTGCTATTAAGTATAAGTGAAGAAGCTCTTCTGAACATTGATCTGCACTGATCAAATGTTATCTGCATATACATGTTTAGAGGATGGAAACAATATCACAGCTATAAATTCTCCACAAAGCTCTTGTCTATTTACCAGCATTGTTTCTTTAGTTTCATGTTTTCCACACATTAGCTGATCTTATTTAAGCCTGGGCCACGGTGTGGGTTGTCATGAAGCTGTATATAGTGAAAGATAAGTAGAGTTCTCTCATCTAGTAATGATATGAACCTTATTTATATTTATATGTATATGCTTTCTGCATATAAATTTCTTCTGCTTCATATACAAAAATGAAAAGTACCCATCAACCTTCTTAAATTCACTTGTACAGCATCCTCAGACTTTCAATTCTTCACTCAAACATTCCACTACATCGTATGGCTTTTCATGAGTATTTATATATTTCTGTTCAAAATCAAGATCCCAGAACCGTGTGAGCATTGGCTACCATTCTGCCTTTGCTGTATCTTCCCTGCCTATGAAACCATGAAGTAAAACTTCTTAGCCTAGCAGTTTCTATTTTTTGGCATTCTCTTCACCAAGGAATCTTTGCCATACTGAATAACCAAAATGAACTAAAGAGATTTAAGTTGTATTTTGGTTTTATTTTTTAAGCACATCTCATAAAGATGAGACACAAATTTATTGGTTGCAAACACCCTGATGTTACTTTATTATGATTATGCACCAAGCAGTACTGCATATCCAGAAAGCCATATTTAAATGAAAGTAGTTTAGATGCCCTTCTGCTGCCAGTCATCACATGGCAACAACATGCATTGCAATTTTGACAGGAAGGTCCAGCTTCTACTGCCATACCACCAACATCCGCCTCTGACATTGTGGGCCAACATAATAAAACAGGAGGCATTGCTTTTAGAGCAGCCCTCAATTAACTCCAGTAGTAATTGAAAGGAAGATATAAGGACAGAATTAATTTGAGAGAATAGGATAATAAATAAAGAAAAAGAAAAAGAAATCACTCATCCACACCGTGGCTACATCTTTTGAAAGGAAAAAAAGTAAAGCTTACAGTGAACACAGGGTGGACATGCACTTATAGCACTTGTCATTCTTCCTTTAGATTTTGCAGAACTGATGAGTGTAAAATGAATATGCGAAACCATTCTGTGTGGCATGCATTTTTTTTTTCCAGTTTCTCATATTCTTGATAACTTATTTTTTCATTCTGAGATATTCTGCAAGCTTGTTTTTTCTCTTTATTTTTGGTCTTTACTTGAAATGATTTTGATAATCATAAAACCATTGTTGGTCTCCATTGTAAAAAATTCTTAGTGCCTTTAAAGGAGCACTGATCTTACTGTGCTGGGTAAATGTACAGACCTTGAAGTGGTTCCTCCTGCCTAAAAATACTGTAATTCTTGTGATTTTTTTCAAAACCTGTGTTTGGTTTTGCCTTACTGGCCTGAAAGGCAGGACTATATATTATAGCACATCTTACATTGTTTTCTTTGTCTGGTGTTTCCCTGGTTGGCCAATTGCTGGGATGTGTCAGTACCAATAACAAGTTAGCACCAGCCTGAAATGTTTATTCAAGGAAAATTTCACAGACTTTTTGTTTGCTTGAGCACTGCAGGACTGAAACCTTTTAGGTTCAAGCAAAATAACACAAAGCTCTTCCAAACTATTAGGTATTTTTTAGATTAACTTGCCAACAGTTGACAAATTGGAGACAAGTTGACAAAGTATCATAATTTCATAAAGAAAACGCTGTTCTCCTGCTCCTTATTTTCCAAGTAACTTCTTTAGGGAGAAGTCCTGCAAAAATACTGAACATGAATATCTACTTTAAATGTAAATTCAAAAGATTTAGCTACATTCCTTATGCCCATCCACGACTATGGCAAAAATTCCACCAACTTCAGTGCTATGGAATGAAAGGTGAGAACGTTACTACTGACTGGAGAGACAAGATATGTACTTGACACAAAAGGTAAAAATGACTGCTGAATCAAAATATGGTATCTGCTCTCATTTAGGGCTTGAAAACTACTATGAAGTTCATTACCTGGCAGCGTGCTTGACTTCAGAACACTAGTGATAGGGTTTGCCATTCACGGGATCATTGGTGCTGAAGGCAGCTGGTTTTGCACCACAGGACTCGTATACAAACTTCTACAAAGCACTTCTGTGACTTTGCATGGTGAAAGGTGGGTGGATCATAGCCTCCTCTTCCCAAAATCCCTGCATGCTTTCTTGTGTGCCTTTGCTCGCTAGATCTAGGGAGAAACAAAGCTAATTCATTGTGATATTGAAAACTGTCTTCTTAGTCTTCTGGGCCTGAAATAATAGACAGGAAGAACAATAGTGTATTTTACAGAGTCTTTTTTTTTTTTTTTTTTAATTTTTGCCTAAGAAATTTTTAAAAGTAACATCAAAGAACTGATTATGAGGCTATTTTCAAAAGGGGGCCATACCTCAGGATCAGAACAGCCAATTCCTCCCCCCCATGAACGCTTTTTTTTTTTCCAGGCAAGGAGAATGGAGGGCTCAAACAATCTGACGTAAATTACATGCAAGGAAAAATAACCATAGGAAAAATCAGAGGCTATGAAAGCATTTGTGTAGATGCATATGCATGCATATTTAAGCATGTGACTTTTGTCATCTGCAGTTACTGAGCGCTTTATGCAGCCACATATCACACCGGTGACAATGTGACCTGCCGTGAGTCCTTCACCATTCCTCTGTGGAATACAGATATGCTGACTGCAGCTGAAGAAAAAATACCTGACCTGATATAAATCCCAACTGTTCAAACTTGTTAGTGTTTCATGAGGTACTAATTTTCTACCGACAATAACTTTACATTGAAGTTGCATAGCATTTTTCATCCATCACTAGAAGATGTGAAGCTAGGTTTACTGCATTTCTGGGCCGTAGCCTGATTCAGAACATGATACCAGAGGTCGTGGTGGGAATAAATTCACTGACAGTCCTTCCAAATTGTCATCTGGTGCGATACAGGCATTTTATTTGATCCATTTGGTGGGTGTACAGCTCAGTGCCCCGTTCACAATAGGACTAAGCCAGCAACTGGTACAGAGAGATAGATGTGAGACTGGGAGATTAAGAGAGGTAGATATGGATAGATCACATGAGGTCTTGGTGGAAGAGCAATTCATGCCCCGTGGAAGAGCAATTCATGCCCCAGATTCACTAATCTCAGATATCTCCTATCCAGTTATCATCAAATGTGTTGCACAGAATCTTTCTGCAAAAACAACTGTCCACTGGGAATTGAAGATTAAGACCAGTAAACTGGCTTGGGTGCTGATGAGATTTGAGTCTGCACCCAGGTGGCCACAAAGGATAAACAAGCAGCTCTCAGGGACTTCTGAATGCATGTGGAAAGCTGTCTAATGGGCAGATGCTATTTTCATACTTTGCCTGGGACAACTGGGGATAACCTGAGCAGTAGCAAAGCATTAAATCCTTACCAAAGAGATATTAAGAAAATAGTAAGCGTAGTTACGTGTAGCTACAATGAAATGACTTGGATGCTCAGTTTTTCCTGTTGCAATTTAAAAAAAGCAGATAAATACCTTGAATTTGAACTATGAAAATGGACAAACCCCAGATAGTACAGTAATTATTTAAGAGGCTGATGAAAAATCTGAAGACTGCAAGCTTTCCACGGTATTTGAGAATACTTTAACTTTAAAATATGGGCTAGTAGATTTAAGGCTTATGGGAAAAGAATCTAGTCATTTCCTAGGGGAGTGTCTGAATGCCATGTTTTACCTCAAAATGCGTATTTCCAATTCACTGCATCAACAATTGGGGAAAAAAGAGGAAAAAAAAAAGGCATTTTGACAGATCCTTTGTGTTTGTGATATTTCCCACCCATGACTGACACAGCTACACCAGGCAGTGTTGGAGCAGGACTGGATATGCTAGGAAAACTGTCTTTTTTTTTCTGATACGGATTATTTCATTCAAAGAACGGGTTTAAATTCTGCCAGGAGAAAAGTCTATAAACTCCATCTCCTGCAGAAAGGCTTGTGACTTGCAAAATGCTGCTAAATTCTTTCCTGTATAGCCCAGCCACGCAGTCTGGAGAGAAGCTGAAATAATTCCCTTGAGAGAGACTGAAAGTATCCCAGGTCATTTAGAGGGGATATTAATGATGATTTATCTAATTATACCAATATAAATATCAGCACCATTAGCAATTCCTTTTCTTTTTATAGTGTGGTAAAAAGGAGATAAACTATTTACGCTTGTTCTATGTGGATTTTTATGATTTTGGCGTCTTTACTGGCAGCAACTTGTTTGACAGACTTTGTTTTTCCCTGTGTGCTTCTTCTCTGACAATTTACACGTATGTGTGCTCTTAAATAGCAAACAAAGGAAACTCCCTGTGCCTCTTTCTTGGATACATTTATGGCCACAGACTAAAAGAGCACACACACACAAAAAAGTTTGAGTTTCTTGGAAGAAGAAGAAAACATTCTTCTTATGAAGCTGACATTCGTAATAACAAAGTGCTTTAATGCAACTATATATTAAAATCAGAGAGGGTAGAAGTATATTGAACTGAAGTTTATGCTTAAGAGCTGTTGGGCTCAGGCTTTCTCTGCAGCCAGCTCACAAGAACAGAAGATCCTGCAGAAACCAATGCTCTTTTAGTCCATGTGTAAGCCCCAGCTTTCCATTAGGAATCGCAGCAAGGCTAATAAGAATAAATAGAAAGGATATCCTTACATCTTTAAGATTAAAGGAGATAAAAAAATCACTGGGCCTCGACCCATTAATTTTATTGCAAGGCATTCAAACCTGCTGATAGCGAGGGTATAAACAGCTGGCTAGATTATCTAGATCAAACAACCAGAGGAAGAGGATGGTGGATAAGAGATGATCTTATACAGTGGAGAGACAATCCTGATCACTAGAGATCAGTCTTTCTTCCACTGAAATCTAGCAGGGTCCCTGAAGTTAATAGAGAAAGCAGACATAGTTTCCTCACTGCGGATCACGGGAAATGATTATGTGTGTTGTGGCCTGTGAAGGGCTATGGTGAGAAAATAGTGAGAAAAATGGAAAATTCAGACTCTTGAATGATGATTGCTATACTGAAAAATCCAGATATTTCCCAATAATTTTCCATTTTTTTTTCAATGCCAGTAATAACGATTAAAAAAAAAAAAAACCAACAAATAATGAAGTGAATTTAAAGCAAAACAAAAAATTGTGCTGAAAACTGGCATGTGTCAGTAAAAGGATTTTTGAAAATGATAGTCAAATTCATAGGATCAGTTTGATCTTAGAACATAATTGAAATGCAGTGAATTACAATCAAGAAAAAAAAAAACAAAAAACCACAAAACTTTCCTGACTAATAATTCCCTGTCTAATAATATTTATGTAAGTTTAAGTGTGTCCCACAACATGATGATGTTGCAGTATTTTGTTATTAGTCTGGAAAGGTAAAAAGTTTCAGGCACACTGTAAGAAAAATCATGATGTTGGTTCCAGAGTTTTATTTTAATGTTCAGTAGCCCATTACCCAGTTTTCCTTCAAGAATGTAATAAATACTATGCTGCCAAAGAGATTTGGTTTCTGCTGAAGAGCTGATTTAGATCAAATTCTCTTAGTCTGCAGTGGTACATAATACAGCTCAAAGCCAGGAGAAGAACTGGTTCTTCATTGGAGAAGAACTGGTTCTTTCCCTACTTAAGAGCAATCTACCCATTTATCTTCCTTACATTTCCCTGTTTGTTTTACAGCTAGGGTTTTTGCCCTGGACATTATATCCCTCCCAAATTCTGTGATCTCCAAATACAAGCTGTACATCTCACCTTTGGCCATGCACCCTTCTCTATGTCCCCAGCTGCTCCTCATGTAGATTTTGAGGATTCCCTCATGCTAACACCTCATACCCCTATTTTCCTTCCACCAGCTACCTCCTGAGACCTCTCTGCTGCACTGAACAGACAGTCCTGCAACAAGCAGGTTGCATGGGTGGGAGTGAGACTTGCTGGTCAAGTTCTCGTGTAATGGCTACTGCTCCATGGATATTGCATAAATGCATAAATGCATAAATTGATGCTATTGCTCCGTATCCTAGCACATCACTTGTGCTTCCTGGGGTTGCCTGGTAAATCTGTGGTAAAACACAGCAGATGTAGCCATTTCACAGAATTTATCCCAATTTTCTTGTTGGCAAAACCATGTCATGATAGCTTTGTCTGCTAGGGGGTGACACTTGACTGGATAACCAGCAACAGCAGGCTGGGTGCCCGGCTGCCCATGAGGACCTGGGTGCTGATGCTTCAAATGATGTTTGTGAGGTGAAGTGGGGAACCAAAAGAATAAAAGGTTCCAGCAGTGCTGAAGATCTCCAGAGGCTGAGTACTCACTGTCAGTGGAGAAGAAGTGGAGTGTGGTGCAACTGGGGGTGGAGATCGATTCTCGGTGTGACTTAGTATCAGGTCTTCTGCATTGAAGCTGCTGTCAGCACAACGCCTGTACATGATTGTGCTTTCCTTGAACAACAACTGCTGCAAAAGGGAAATACAATTGCAGAGCCTGGAGGCCTATATTTTTCAAGGCAGGGGCAGAGAAGAAGTGGGGACATAAGGCAGGCTGCAGAAATGCACAAGGATTGTAGGTGATGCTGTTTTGGGCAGAAATGCCCTGTGGCTGTGGTATCTTCTGTCAGAGATGGGTTTTGGCACTGACTGGCAGGTCTTCTGCGTGAGGGAATTCCTCTTTGCAAGGATGCATCATAGACAAGTCTCACAGTTCTGGTTCTCTTGGAGGGGCAATCTAGATGTGTGGATAAGTCAATACATTTTATTAATAATACTTTTTGTCTTTGCTCTTCTTTCAAGTTTGATTCCTCTGAAGCAGACATGAAAGGTTTTAAGAAAGGCAACTCTCTCCACAGAGCTGCCCATTTTCATTTTGTGGAGCTGAAGGGTCTTGGATGCTCTGAGCTTCTGTTATGTGCCTCATTGTCAAGGTGTTGAAACATTTACAATATGTTTCAAATGGCAAATGTCACCCTCTTCCCTTCATCTCTTATTTCCTGCTTGGTCTGGCCATTCAGACAGGCGCAAGCAGGAAACTTGGTTGTTTTTTCTGTGTTTCTCTTCTCTCAAGACTTTTGCTGCTCGGGAATACATCAGAAATCTTTCTGTTCTTTTTGTTTTTATTTTTTTTTTATTTTATTTTCCACAAGCAGAGCTCAAACAACTGTTAACTGCTCTTTAGGTTTTAACATTTCTTGACTGTCTTAATTTTGATGGGGGAGCTGAGGGTTTTCTTTTATTTTATTAAAATCAGAAACCTGTGCCTTGAACTGTGAATTAGATTTTTTTTAAAAGGGCAAAATATACTTTTATGGCATAAGATGACAAAAATCCCAGGAAACAGCACTTCTTTTTTTTTGAAAGTTTAAGTCATACCAATCCGAGCTGCTACCCTCAACTTCAAATCGTGCCCATCTGAACTTCTGTTCTACCTACTGTCAAAATTAACATCTTCAGATTATTAATTCCGAACGATAAATGGTTAGATGAACAGATTTTTCCCCACTAATTTGTTTCAAGTATATGGTAACACTTTTTACATAGGTTAATTTCCCCTGTTATTTCTGCAGGCTTTCATTATCCAAACTTAAAAAAGGGTGGGGTAAAAAAAAAAAAAAAAAAAAAAAAAAGGACTGCAAAAATATGAAGGAATTGGCAACACATAGGAAAAGAAAAGAGGGATCAGTAAGTTGAAAGAACCATATAACTCTTAAAGTGATACAGAGGTCTAACTAAAGATGCTGAGCCCTCCCCTTCTGTCCTGTTTATATGGCTATATCTAGGCCAAAACAGTGCAATATCACTATTATTGTACTTTCACAAGGCAGCTCACATTTTCCCAAGAGTCAAAAAGGAAGTCGCACGGGATGAAAAAGGTGGAATAATATAAGCTTTTAATGTCTTTGTTCAGATATGGCTGTGGCACATGCCTCTTCCTGTGTAGCCCTGAGCCTGTCAGCAGCATTGGTTGAGCAACCGTGCGCTGCTCATTTGGGGCAGGGACAGGTTTGCCCATTGGTATGCTGTGAAATCGCAGGCTCCCAGACTGCGGTCCTCTCTGCTGCAAGCCAGCACCTGCCTGCATCTCTCCGGTGTGCCCAAGATCTTGGCAGGTCAGACGTCTTGTACCTGGCCGTGAGAGCATCTGAGTGCCGTGTGTCTGTCCCAAAAAGTCAGGAGTACATCTGGCGCTGAGGAACAGATGCACAAATGTGCCCAGCACGGCCTGTGCAATCGGGGCATCTGTAAATTACAGGCGCTTCCCCAAAGCCATCCTTCTGCAGAGATTTCCAGGTGGAAAAAAAAAATACAAACCACTGAGGAAACTCAGAGATCTGGTGGCGATGATAAGGTTGCCTTCTCTCGGTTTATAAAAAAGCTGTGAACTGAGGTGCCCCAAACCTTAACTACAGCTTTGTTTTGTAATAGGATGCAGAACGTTTTCAATGGCAATATTAAGGGAAGCTTTATCAAATACTGGTGTCAAAGGCTGGTTGTTCATTTTCAGATAGTGAGCAGGCCTGTCTTCAAGTACCATTGATTTTTGTGGAACCTGTCAACTGCTTGGGGTAGCCTGAGCTTCTGGTACCTTGTTGAATCATCGACACTGGTAACAAATCTTTACTTGTCTCTGTTGTAAGCCGGGTTATGAAAAAGGTGTATATGAAGTATCTGACACTGTGATGGCAACAACTTAAAAACACACACTTTTCCTGAGACCCAGACCCTGCCTGACTTGATGGAAACTGGCTGCAATAATGCTCATACACCTTTTTTTCAGGCTTCTCTCATCAGGAGAGAGATCTGCATTACTGGAAGAAGTAAAGAAGGCGTCTTGTGGAGATGCAGGGTTTCCTGAAAGATATAGGAAGCATTAAGTTCTGTGCTCTTTGGCTACCTGTTGCTGCTGTTTGTGTACTATTCTGTGCGCGGGAAGCAGGGATGGGGCAGACTGGGACATCGAGGAGCTGGGGGTGAGGAGAGGCACCTTTCACCTCCGCCGTGGGCTCACGTTTTGTCCTCAGAGCGCTATTTGGTGGAGTGCAGTGACTTGGGTGAAACTTTCCTGTAAGTCTGTCGCTCAGGGAAGCCCGAGGTACCAGGGCGAAAAGTGAATCCCGCACACGGGGAAAACCTGCTCAGGGGATGCGTTTCCTCCAGAAAGCCCCGGTTTTGGGGCAGGGGAAGGAGGCCGTCCGGCTGGGGACGGAGGACGGCCCGAAGGATGGAACGGGAGAGGAGGAGAGAGGCTAGGGGAGCGATCGGCGCGGAGGGGCCGGCCGGGGGGGCCCGCCGCCGCCTGCCGGCTGTGGGCGGGCCGTCGCCGCCTTCGGGCCGCCGCCGGGGCGGGCCGGGCCGGGCCGGGGGATGGCGGGGGGAGGAGGAGGAGGAGGAGGAGGAGAAGGAAGGGGGAGCGGGGGTGTCATGCCGAGAGCGCGCCTCGCAGCCCGGCAGGCCGCGGCCCGACCCGCAGCCCCGGGCGCAGCCCGCAGCCCGCCGTCAGCGCCCCGCCATCCGCTCCCCGGCCGGAGCGAGTCCGGCCCGAGGGACGGGGAAGGCAAAGCCCGCCGGCTGCGAGGGGAGGGAGGGGGAAAGTTCGGTGGAGGGAGCGGGGATTACTAGGAGTTATCCCCAAAGAGCCTGGCCCCGCTCCGGGCCAGAGGGCAGCGCTCGGCGGAGGGGGCGGCGGGCGCTGCGAGACATCCGCGCGAGTCGGAGAGCGGCGGGACGGACAACTTTTCCGACACGTGAGTACCGCGCACCGTGCTTTCAGCTCCTTCTCGGCTGCCGGGCGCGGGACGGAGCGGGAGGTCGGGACGGAGCGGGAGGTCGTCCCGAAACGCCGGACGCGGGGCGGCGGGGGCCGCTCGCCTCTCTTTTTTCCTTCCCTCCTTTCGCCCCGCTCTTTTTGTCGAACCAAATCAGAAATGTCAGTCGGTGCGAGTGAGTCAGAAGGGATCGGATTACAAGATCGCCGCGGCCGATGTCGGATCGGCGCGCACGCCCGGGCAGGGAGGGCAGGGACGGGACCGCACCGCGCCGCCCCGGCTCGGCTCGCGGCGTGCCCCGCTGGCCCTGCGTGGGGAACCGCGGCCCGCTCGGGCTCGGCGGCGGCAGGTACGTACCCGGCGGGGAGAGAAGTTCTTTGTTCGCGGCCGCTCCGTCCCGCTCTCAGTGCACAGGGCTGGCCGGAGCCGACGCCGACCCCAACATGGCCCCGCGGCGGATCGCGGGCGTTCCCCGGCTCGGAGGAGGCCGGCCGCAAACTTTGCGGGGGAGCGGCGCGGAAGGCGCTGTCAGGCGGGAGGGGCGGGCGGCCGTTGTTCGCTGCGGGGCAGGGAAAGTTGCGCACCGGCCGGGCGGCGGCGTAAAGCCTTTGTGTGCGGGGGAGCGCGGCCCCGCAGCACGTGGCGCCCACTCCAAACCCCCACACAGCGTGAAAAGAT
>NW_024885022.1:1161223-1265357 GCF_019232065.1 Centrocercus urophasianus
TTATTACTATCATTTTTTTTTTTTCCTTTTCAACCCCTTTTGAACGCGATCCTCCGGTGTCCGTGGCCTCCTGCCAGTTTGAGCGCAGATATATATGCGTTTTCCAGCTCGAGTTCGCGCTGACTGTCCGTGCGGATGGCAGCGCCCGTAGCCGCAGGTAGGCGAGCTGCCCTGCCCCGCACGAAGGTCCCGCTGTGAGCGCTGCCCTCCCCACCTGACTCTCAGAGCTCAATAAAGCTCCTTTGTAAGCCTCAGCCCGCAGACTTGGTGTCTTTTGTGCGTCCTCCAGGAGCGGGATTTCTCCAAGACCTTTGAGATAACGTGGCTGGTTGAATGAACGCGTCTCTGAAAGGGCGCTCTGCCTCTGAGCGGGGTGTGAGTACCTGTTTTGGAGGCATTTTCAGTCAGCTGAACGACGGGAAATCGCCAAGTTGTGCTGCGAGGTTGTTTTGAATTTGGTCTGCGGACAGATTATGGATTGAAATCTGCCAGAACTGGCCTTCAGTAGTTTGAATATTTGTGCATTTGCTTTGTAATTTGGGAAGGTGCCTCACTGATTGATTCCTATAATTATTTCACTTAGGCTCTTTATTAAAAATTAATAGTGATCTGACACTTTCTTAATTACATGTGTCACTATTATTTTGAAGGAAGACAAATGCTGCATTTCAAAAGTAAAGTAACCTTAACATGTAGAAATTGCCGCGACCGCAGCGCAGTATTTCAGAGGAAATATATATTCAAAGTAGTAGTGAATGAGCGTAGCAATGTAAACTGTAAGCAGCCTCCTGAGAGCTTGTTTATATAATGAAGCTTTGGGTTTAACGAGCTCCTGTGTAAATACTTTTCAGTTTGGTGTATAGCCCAATTTTAAAATAGCAACTATGAGAGAAGGCTACGTTAAGGGGGGGGATTATTTCTTTTAAAAGCAGGATTATGTGATTCTGAATGAGTAAGAAGTGTGCTCCCTTAGCGTATGTATATTCCTTTCTCTGCTAGGAAGTGGAAGTAAAATTACGGCTTGAGGTGCTTTAATGCCTGCACAGTTGTGTTCAGATAACTGCACATGCTGTTCAGCATGACATGCTGCTTTCCTGAGCACTTCCGTGGAAGTGCTACAAAACAAAGACATCACCTGCGTATTCCTGCTTAAGTGGAGTAATGCTTTTGACTTGAGAATGCGTGCGGTGGCCAAAACAGCATTTACTGTTGTAAGCAACCTGCAGTTGTGAAAGGCACGTTGTGCGTTCTCAGGTGCAAAAACGTTTTATAGCTGAGAAATTATTGGTTTGTATAAATCATCTCTGATTTGGAACTGTTGCTAGAGAAACCAAACCATTAAAGTTTTCAGATATCATTATGATTTGCACATCTTGTAGACTGCTTGTTCTTTTCCTTTCTTTTTCTTCTTCTTTTTTTCTTTTTTTTAACAGGACAATTGCATGCATTTGATGGTGACCCTTGAAAGTTTAAGTAGTTCCAGTTACACTTCCTGCCTCATTTTTGGAAAGGCTATTTCATTACCTGTGCTCTGTAGCGTATTTGAATTCCATACCATGTATTCAAGCAAGGAATGGCACTTTTTGTTTTGTTTTGTTTTGTTTTGCAGACTGCTAGTGAAAAATTTGTCATCCTTGCCAGATAAATAAGGAATCTGATGCTTATTAGAGCAGGATTTATTTGGAGTTATGGAAGGAAACAGTTTAATGATCAGTGTTGCGTGCACTCAGCTATATGCAGACAGTAATGTGCAAAGAAGCAGCAGACTTAAAGGAAGAGTGAATCAATGAGTCATGAAATCCTCAGGAAAACCTTAGTAATGGAATGTTAATGCTTTTAGACTATAGTAGATTATCTTAAAAGTCAGACTTTTCTTCTTTATGCAATTGTTGTAAATCCCTAGCTAAAGAATACTTTGAAGAAGGCTTAAGTTTTTCTGGCACTCATTTTCTGTAGTCATTCTGATTGTTTTGGAAGATTCAAGAAATTTTCTGCCAACTTGCAGTTAGGCAGTTAAAATGCTAAAATGGCTACAGAGGAAGCTTTTTATTCAACAAAAGGTTCAGCTGTAATAGTGGTTTCAAGTCATCTTTTAAGCGTAGGTTTTATAGACATCCTCCCTTCAGATTTTGTCTTTTTTATAAGGCAATTGATTTGTTATACTTTAATATCAAATAAAATGAGACAGAATAAACAAAAATAGGGCATGGGTGCTGCTGCAAACTTTTCAAGTTCTCTCAGTGTATTTTTCATCTGTACTTTTATTTGATAGGTCTGTGGAATAGAGCTGTAGACTGGCAAAGACTTTAAATGAAATTTCACACTTTGATGATTTTTTTTTTAACTTTGATATATTGACAGCAAAAGGAGCTGCAAAGCTTTTATATAACTTGAGCAGTAACGCCAAGCAGCAGTCAAACGTCTCTATGCATTTGTGTTTAACTGCAGAAGAAAAACATGTCCATGGGCAGTAGAGGGTTCTTATCAACTCCCTAATCCCAGATCCCAGCAAACCTTGAGGGCATGCCTCAGATCTTGCTGAAATCATTGTAGACTCTCACAGTTCACAGATTAAATATGCTATGTGTTCCTGGCTCCAACAACAGTTTTATGAGCTCACTAAGCTTCCTGTTTTAAGATCCTTTTCTGAAGTTTTTAGGAGCTGCTAAGGGCGATGCTGTCTAGGGCAAGTGGTACTTGTTAATTTAGAGACACTTCAGATATTTCACTCTGTCTGTAAAAAGAGCCAGAATTACTGTTTTCAAATTGGAAGGTGAGCTGCACTGGAAAAAGGGACCCTTTAAAGTGTGATTAAAACTGTTGTTTTAATGTGTTTGTCGGTACACAAGGTTACAAAGTTTATGTGAGGCTTGATTTGTTTTATGGGGGCTTCACTTGGACCGGGCTCTTTAAAATGAGACTTTTCCAGTTGTAATTCTAAGCACAATGTGGCTTTTAGTGCACAATTTCTGAGCCTCTTTTAACCAATTGTATTTGTAGCAGCTCATTAAACATACCTTTGAAGTTCTCATTCTCCTTTCAGTGTCAAAGAAGGGAAAACGGTGGTGAGTTTCAGGAAATCAGGTAGTGATCCCCGGAATTTGTTGGCCCTTAAGAACGGGTGGCATTGCACCTCAGCTTCCAGGTCCCGCCTTGTTTTCTAGCTGTTAAAGAGTTAACTTTACGTTTTATTCGCTGTAATCATGTTTATGTATTTGGCGTAATAGTTTTAATTAAAAAGGAAAGTACTTATTGTCCAACAACATGTGTCATGTTTTTCCCGAGAGAACTTGAGCCAATTTTATGCTTAAAGGTTATTCAGTGAATGAAATTTTGAAAGCCCATTTGTCAAGGTGCTGCACGGTTTCTGTTAGTTTTCAACCCCCAAATTCATTGTCTGCGTGGCCCAGTCATTAGTCATCGGTGTATTAGTGCTGCCTTCAGGCAATGCTGCCCAGTACTTCTTCACACCATTACAGCTCTGAAAGTGTGCTCCGCAGACTTGTAGAATTACCGCTCTGATTTCCGCTTGGCTGGGTTTGAGGTAAGTCCCCTCCCTACCTTCCAGCTCACTCTAATCCCTGCTTTCTTTTAAGGCCGCTTTCTGCAGAGGTTTAGGGGAGAACTTTCTTACAGATTGCACTGGCACCATACTGCGGTTTTGTTGTTGTGTGCACTGTACGTGTAAATTAATTGAACCTGCGTTACCTTGGAAGCGTGTTAAATTAGCTGCCGATCTGAAGAGTTGATTTGCTTTGTCTCTTTTTAGGAGCCAAACAAGAAACAAGACAGTACGTAGATCTTTTACAAACACCTGCAATATCGTTTAGATTGCAACGAAGGGCAAACTAATTGGGAAAGAACACATTTGTCTCCAAATAGTTGCCGAGTGTCAGAACTGATAAGATCAGAATCCACTGATAACCAAAGATCTAATGGAATAATTTGTTAGCTGAATTGGCCACTGTTATGTCAGTTATCTTCCTGCACTGATTACCTAGGCCAGTAATCCCTTTTTACAATGATGCTCAGATCGCTGCTGCCTATTTTTGGTGTCTGATATTTAGGTTAGGGCTTGAGGACCCAGCTACTTCGTTGGTGGTGTAGAGCTGAACCATCCCCACAGCAGTGTTTGCTGCTTGGGATGAAATTCTTTTTCTATACGAATCTGTTAACGTCAAGAAAATCAACTGCATGTGAAGCACGCTTCATCCAGCTGCTGAGAGAATGGAGCCTTCGTTAAATAAGATATGTGAATACCTGAGCAGTCAGAAACACAGATCAAGTTAGCGTCACTGCTGCGCAGCGTCCGCTGTTCTGAACTGCCTGTAATTAAAATGAAATTCTAGCACTGCCAATCCTTAACTAATGGGTCGTGTGCTTTTGTTTGGCTTTTCAATTCACGGCGAATGTTTTCGCTTGGACGGTGAGACAGCTGCATAATTCTGTGCTTACCCGCTTTGAACATGGATGGTGGATTGCAGGGGAATTCACACTGCAGCAGGTCAGAGTTGTCCTGTTGTATTTTGTCAAGTTTCCAAAACTTGAAGGAATCACGATGCAGTTTGACTCCTACTGTGAGACAGGTGTAAAACCTAAAATAAACTATAAAGACTGAAGATAATGTTTTATAAAGTTCTTTTCATGCTTAAAGTTCTTCTTGGCTATGGTGAGCTTTCCTCTCTCTCGTTAAAACATCTGTCTTGGATTAGGATGTGAAATTCTGGATTGAGGTATCCCGTGAGTTGAAAGTAAGCTAAGTAGATAAATACTATTCCAGGAATGGGAGTGCTGATCACAACATAGGACTTTCATGAACATTCTATTGAACCTTTAATTTTGTTTTAAGATGCTAATTTAAAAATATTGGATACATACAATCTTTTCTTCTCTCATTTGCATATCATAAGTTGGAAACAGAAGACAGATCTTTGCAGTGGTTGTATATGAAATATATTCTTCCTTGAGCTTAGTTCCCATATGGATTGACATTGATATATAGCTCTAGTTTTGGTTCTAAAGAAACTTTCATCTGTTTGGATTGATGAGATAAAGCAAAAAGTGTGAAGAAAATGATCATGCCATTGGAATTTGTGTTTAAGTTTAGAGCTCTGAATTAGAGTATTTCTGCATTTTTCTGTGGCAGTTGGGGACTTCTTATTTGATGAACCAAATGAATCATAATGCAAAGCACACCCGCTACAGATGTTTATAATTTGCTTTACCAAGCTGTTTGTTGAAATATCAGCAAGAAAGAAAAGAAGAAAGCGTTGTATATCCTTACCATATATGCTTCTAATGCTAATAATAGTATCAACAGACGAAGTTGTGGGGTTTGTTATCAATGCAGCAAGACTTGCTGACTGTGTTTCTCTGTGCATACTCCTGTGTTTTCAGGTCTTGAGCTCATGAATGCTCTAAATCAGGTTTGGTAAAACAAGTGTTATACAGAGGGCAGCCACTCTGCTGTACTTTAACTTTGTTTCAGAGTTGGTGCTACTGAATTCCTGAAGAAAGATACGGGCAAAAACTGAGTGTAGACCTAGTAGAGAAGCTTGAACTCTTAGTTTAGGCTATTGCTACAAGCAGTCTACGGGAGATATTTTTCTCCATGTTTATTCTTTCACAGCTAATTGCACTTTGACATAATCATTAGGGTTTCTCCTGCTCCGGACTTTAGAGTGCAAGGATGTGTAGACCTGCAAAATAAGCTTACTCTTAATTTTCTACCAATATTGGTTTAATTGGGCAGGAGTTCTGCTTTGCAAAGAGTATGCGTTAATGTTTTTAACCCTTATCTCGTCCCTTCCTCCCAGTATATTTACAGATTTGGAGGCTTGAAAAATGTGCAGCGCTTTGTATTTTTTTAAGAAACAGCATTTATTCTTTCTGTTTTCTGTGATAGTTTGTGAGAGGGTCAAAATTAAAATTAAAACCCACGGCCACGTAACCTAAATAACAACTACTTAGTTGCAGTGTTAATGACATGACTTGTTTTAGTTTGTGTTTTTCATTTTAATTTTCGGTTACTAAATCCAAAGAGTCTCGAAGAAGAAATGGAGTGTAGATCTTAAATTTGAGGATATATTGTTTCTGAAATGAAAGGCCACTAAAATGTGCTGAAGGTTCTGGCTCTGAAACCCTCAGCTTTGTGCTGCCTGTCCCCAAACAGCAGCTTCTGTGAGATGGAGAGCTGAGCAGTTGGGCAGTTGGACCCAAATCCTTCAGTCCCTTTATCCATGACGTTCTACTTACTGGATAAGAAGCTACAAATCACTTTTTACCTTGTGGAAAGCTTGTTAGTTCAGATGCAGAGTTTAATCTGTTGAAGCGATAGTAAAAATATTTAATTGGACTCCTACTTAACAACAGGATAAATATCATCACAGGAACAGAGATAATCTTGCAGGAGGATATGGCTGCTGTGTTTTAAGAAAGCTGAGGTGCTGCCTCAGTAGGAACTGTTACTCATCCTTACTGATACTACTGTATGTGTATGCTTTAAATGTTTTCATAACTTTCAGCAGTTCGGTTGATCTGCATCAGAAAGATGTAAGCAAATGTAGTTGGGAGCCAAGCAATTATTACACTTAATCAGTAGTTCAATGCACTCCATAGAATAATTTCTCACTTAGGATCTTAATCACGAGGATGATAATAGTACTGCTTTGCCTAGCTGATTGTCTTTGTGTTTGTGGTCCCGCATTATTGTTGCCACGAGCTATTTAACCTATCAGGAACAGATCAGATCATCATTAACCAGGCTTTAGGTCTGGTTGTTTTTCAGTCTTTAAGGGGGAAAGAAATCAAAGGAAAGTAACCTACAGGAAGAGACAGCGGATAGCAGTGAATTTGGAAAGATTGCATTAATACGTGTGGTGCCCTATAACTTGGGGTATTTTTTAATTTCGAGCAACAAATCTGTCTGATACAATCATTTTGTTTTGTCTTTTTTCCAATTTTACTTTGCATTTCAAACAGATTTAGGCGAAGTTCACAACTGGCGCGTTTATAAATCAGGCATGTAAGTTAAACAGATAAATACTGTGAAGTGTAAGATATCTCTTCCACAGCTTATTAGTGGCTCGATGTGTTTTTATACATAGTCAATGTAAGCCTATTTAATATCCCATTTATATCAGTCTTACTGTGACCGGTTGGCTCACCGGGGAAGAATCTGAATGAAATTTGCCCAGGAGTAGTTAATGAGGTTTGCAGAGCTCTGATTTAGCTCACAGGGAACTGAGAAAAGGTGAAACTATTTCAAAAATTTGTAGCATTTAGATGAGTTCCTGTAGCTGCTATAAAAACAGTGAAGCGTTCCAAGAGGTTAATATTGTAACTGATAGATATTTCTTAAAATATCCGAGTATTTTTTAGCAAGTGCTGTCGGGGGTACCTCTGTCAGGGCAGCTTTGCCAGCAGGTTTGGTGAAAAGCAGTGCTGAGATCTGGGTGGGTTTTGGGAGTTAAGTGTGCCTGAATCAGGCCTGAATAAATCAGTGTGAAATAGCTCCCGTAGAACAGCATAAAATTGTCTCGTGTAAATTTTGCGTTTGGATGGATCTGAACAAGACGGATTTTTTTTTGTATGCTTAAATAATCCCAAGGAACAGTGTAACCGGTTTTGATAAAATTGATAAAGGGTCCTTTATGGTTGAGAGAGGCTGTAATGGCCTGATTGTTCTTTGTGCCTCCCCTTGTGTTTTTCACTTTCATACAGTTGTGCTCTTCAAGATGTGCTGTGTCCCCAAAGACTACTTCCAGTAGTGCGGATCAAAGCGGTACCTATGAACCACCCCAAACACCCAGAGTCATTTCTGAAAAATTAAACATGCTATGTTTGCTTGCACGCTGATTGGGGCACTCTGGTTGTTGATAGCAATCAGTCTGAGCTTCCCTACTGCTGATGTAATGATGATGAATGCTGTGACACTGCTATTTTAGACAGCTCTTCTCAGCGGATGCAAACCACTTGTTAATGAACTGAATACAACTGCAGCAGCATCGACTGAAGCAGCGAGAAGCTTTTTTTGTTGTTTTTTTTTTTTTTTTTTTTTTTAAAACAATGCATTAAAAGGTACCTCCTCAAAAATGTACCTCATAAAGGCAGAGTTAAAACCAACCTAACATGCAAATTGAGAGTTTCAGATGCTGATTCCTGGCAGCTTATATGGAAGCAGGGTAGTCTTGTTAACGGTCATTGAGATTGTTTACATGCACAGATGTGTGCGTGATCGGGTCCTTCAAATGAACTTATTGGCTTAAAAAAAAGAAAACAGTGGTCTGAGAAGTAATCCAGGGAGGAGCTGAGCAGGGCAGAGCTGAGGATTCCTTGGAAAACGGCAGTGCAATGCTCAGAAAGGGTCATGTTTCCTTCTCTTCTGGGGAGAGGGCTGCTCCGCTCATTTCAGTTAGTTGACACTGTGAGTAAATGCACAGAGACTTTTTTTCCCCTCCCCGCTATATTAATACGATTGTTTTACTACAGCGAGGCGCAGTTTTATGACCAACATACGTAGGAGCGGAAATTGTATCATTTCAAACCGCTTGAAAGAATTTTTTGTTCCAAATACACTGCCAACGTATTGCCATTGATGCTCCATTTGGAAGAGACAGTTTTCCTTGTGTAATTAAGCTTGTTCGTATTTTTTTTCCTCCAACTAAACATGCATTTGTGAAAGTTTGCATGCATGGTTCAAAAAAAGAAGAGACACACCTGCAGGCAGGTTGCAATTTTGGGAAGGATTTGGTTTAAAATGGGGGTCTGGAATTTAATTGCGCAGGGAGGTCAGGCTATAGAGATATTAGAAAAGGTTCAGGCGTGTTTGAATGGGGAAAAGCCATGAATGTTTGCTTTCAGGAAGGAATGTTTATCTCTCTATTTACTTATGAAAGTTCAGACTTTTGCCCATGCACCTTTATAGCGTTTCATTGCTATTCATATGCACATGAAGATGCTGGAGAGCCGACTGAAACTAGCTCTGCTTTTCAGAATAAGGAGCTCATCCCTGCTGAATAGAAGTATATTGTCTCAAGCCTAGGGGCAAGAACTGGGAAATCACTGACCCACGTGCTGGCAGGAGCCCTGTATGCTGTAAAATAAACCACATCGTATTTTAATGTGCAGATGAGGTCAGGCTGGCTGATTTTCAGAATGCTTTTTGATAGGGATTAGCAGCCAGAGTGGAAATAAATTTTCACGTTGTCCCAGACTTTCTTGCTGTTATTTGTTTGTTTTTCTTTTGTTTTTCTTTTGTTTTTCTTTTGTTTTTTTTTTTTTTGTAGATTGCAATTCTCATATTTCTGTACAATTTCTGTAAGAAAACAAAAAACGGGCAGAATTACAACGATTCTAAAAGAATTGTGCATCTTGTTTGTGTTTTCGACACAGGCGTCAGCTTGTGTTTGTGACAAGAAGGTTTTTTTGGGGCACCATATTGATTTCCAGTTGTCTGTCTCCATATCAGATGGTGAAACACACCAAGGCACACATCTCAGATGATTGGTCCTGCAGTCTTTCCTGCCTTTACTTCTCCATCCACGCCTGTCGCCATAGAGTTGGTGCAGCACTGGGATGTAGCTGGAGCTGCTGGAATTCTTGCAGACACCTTGGAGCATGAGAGCAGAGGAAGGAAAGCACAGGGGAAATGTATGCAGCACTCAGCCAGGGATGCAGAGAGTTGGACCAAAGAAGAAAGTTCACTTGCGCAGCGTTCTCTCTTCAATGCTGACACTAATAAGAACAGTCTCCTGTATGTAAACTAAGCAGACATGAACCAGAACAGGTACCAAGAGCAGATGTTTATATTAGCACATTGCCAATTCTGCAATTTTCTGACCAAAAATCCACTTCAGCTGCTATTTTAGAGCTGTGTTCTGTACCATTGTCTGCAGCAGCAGCATAAAAATGGACATGATAGAGAGTGGTAGGAGATGTGGAATGCTGTAGACACCTGCCAGCCTTTTCATGAACTTCAGTAGTGCTTCATGCCACTGCTGGCCTGGTGAAATGGAGTGAATTATGTGGTGTCTTCCTTTCTAGTTAGGTAGCGAGTACAAGATTTCCTTTTGTGACTCTGAGCCAAAAGGCAGAGTCCTGTGAACTCAGGGCTGAAGAAAATGAGGGCCACATTCTGCAGCTTTCTCCTTCGAGCTCTCACACAGCCAAATTCTTTGATGTAAGTGGAAGTGCTGGCTCAACAGATGCCTTGGCCCTTTAAAAGGCAAAGCAGAAGAAAAATAACCACAACTGAAAACGTAGAACTTTTAAAACTCCTTCAGAGGGAGCCTAGAAAACTGTTCTTAGGGAATACCTAATAACTCAGCTGAAGGAGGTGAGAGCACATTGAAAGACCAGCTTGTGCTGTGGCTGGAGAATAGCTGCTGGCAGATTTTAATGCTTGTGTCACCAAGGCTGTAGAGAGAATGGTCATGTTCTGAGCTGAGTGGGAGGGAAAGCTTAGCAGTAGTACCATCTTCCCCTTGCATTGCAATGGTCTGAATAGCCTGATGTGGATGAGAATTGACCTTGGCTGTGCATTATCTTGCGCAAGGTGAAGGAGGGGAAGCATATGTGAAATTTGGAAAGGTCCTATTTATAAAGCTTGTATGAGATATACCCAGCAATGCTCAAATACAGAGGAGATAAGTGAGGACTGTTGTTAGCTCTCCCCTGCATGGTAAGGAGGTCACCTTCTATCATTTCTTGGGTCGCTATAATGTAGCATTTTAACAGGTAGAAGTACTCTTGAATGTGTTCTGTCATGGCAGGCAGAGCTTTCTTACTCCTGTTTTTAGCCAGGAAGAAGCTCAAAGGAGGACAAATGCTTTGCTGGAGGCTGGACCAGTAGGTCAGTGGCAGTGGGGCTATGCTATCTAGTCCAGTTCCCTGGCCGTGCTGCCTAGCTAAATAATGATTCATTTAGTGATTGGGCTCCTCTTTGATCCCTACTGTATAACAATGAGGCTTTGGAGTGTTTTATTGTGCTATTAAAAAGAACTCCTACTAGGGAGGTGGAAAAGGGGAAGGTTTACTAGACAGCTGTGTTTGTGGTGAATTGGCTTTGTAGCCTTTTTTTTTTTCTTTTTTTTCTGACTGTCAGAATTGAGGAAACAGGTTGCTAATGTAATTACGCTTCATTACAGTTTAGTTTGTGGCTTGTTTTGAAGCCTTTGTTATTTGAATTCTTTTAAATCTTGCTCTAGAGCAGCACAACTTACTTCCGTTTCAGACTCATTTAGCTAATGACTGCAGTGCTGTTCATTTATTTATTATTAATTTTTGTTGACGTTCAAAATACCAGAGCATGAGGACGTTAGCTCTAGGAATGGCGTGTGCTTGCTACCAGCTATTTTATGTGCAGCTTGCTTGGGAAGATAGGTGTGCATTGGGTGAAGCTGCTGACGAGTGCTTGAAAAAGTGAAGTGGTCCAAGGGATATAAAATGAACATATTGCTGGAGGTGACACTGAGAAGAGTCCAGAAAGGCAGACAGGCACATCTACAGAGCCTTCCATTTCCAGAGTTTGCATACAAAAGAAAGCAATCTCATTAACTGCCACTAGCAATAATATTTGCCTTTCCCTGTGGTTTTCAGGGTGTTGCTCCAATGCACTTTTGTTTGAGTTAGATTTCTGAACAAACAAAATGAGAGATGTTTACACAAGTAGGACAAGAGCAGAGATAGACAGGATAACTGCAGTGTGTTCGGATAGTGTGCGAGTTGAAATTTAAATATTTGGCTACTATAGTCAACATGAATGTCTGCTTGATTTCTTCTGCATTATTCCAAAGTGCTGTGGACGTAAGTGCTGTGGATGAAGTCTTCAGCCCCCCCCAACTCCCTCCCCAGACATCTTTTAAAACCCTAGAAGTTTGAAAAAGAGGGCCAGCCCATCAGGCAATAGAGTGGTTTGTGATGCTGATTCTTTTTAAAGAAGAACATGCTTGTTTTTAGTGTTAGCTTCTCCTTAAATTTCTCAGGAATTCATGCATGCAAACCTGATTTGATGGGCGTCTGGAAATGTCCTCTGGGCTGCTAATACAGCCGTGCTGCAGGCTTTTCTTCAGCTGAGAGATGTGACAGGTCTTGAGCTAAGCTTTCCAGTGGTATTTAAAGTGTATGACTTTCTTGTTTCATTCAGGTATTAGTACAAGAAGAGCTGAAGTAATGAGAAGTCACCATGGAGGCGCAGTCCCATAGCTCTACCACGACAGAGAAGAAAAAAGTGGAGAATTCCATCGTGAAATGCTCCAATCGAACAGATGTCAGTGAGAAAGCTGTTGCCTCCAGCACAACTTCCAATGGTGAGTAACAGCAGGAATTTACTAGCAGCCAAACCTACAGTAATTTTATGTTCACTGCATTCCTTGTGAATTGAGTGAGCATTTGCACCTGGATCAGTGTTTGTTCTAAGTAAAGGCTAAAGAAAACAAATACGGGGGGTGGTGGTGGTGGAAAAGTGATAGGACACAGTGAGGCCTGTTTTGGCATCAGGTGATGTCTTTTTCTTCCAAATGTTCTAATTTGAGATGTAAATGTGCTGAGTTATTTTTAATAGGAAGTTCCTGTTTTTGGCGTTTTAGAAATTGTCTTGATTAGCCTGGCAGGGCTTAGGAGTGCTTTGCATTTTGCCACTGAAATCTTTTTCACTAGTTAGATTATTAGTTATTACAAAAGAGGCAGAAGTAGCCCTGTCTAAATTTATGGCAAAGGATTTTTGTCTTCTCCTTTTACAAATAAACTTGCTCCTCACAAAGTGCAGCCCCAACCTCCCTAAAGTTCTTTAACAGCCAGCAATAAAACATTATGCTATGAGTGTATCCCTCCATGAGTTCGTTTCAAAATTGTGAACGTACAGCTTGTCAATTTGCAAAAGCAGAGTAGTTTTCTTAATTCTCCACAGAGATTACCTCACATGAAAATTTTATGTATTTTCTACTTCTCCAGAGAATGTGTGAGCCCAATTCCAGCCCTTTCATTTTGCAGTTTTAAGAGGGCTGAGCGTATTGATCCATACTAGTGAAAAACTCCCTTTGCAGGCTAGGAAAAACACTACTTGAAAAAATGTCATGAGAGTTTGGCCCTGTAGGTTTTGGATAGCTGCAGATTAACTATTGTTTTTTTGCTTTATTTTTATTTTTTTTCCTAAATTAATCCAATAATTGCTGAAAGTGGAAAATGGCTTTCTGCATATTTTGGAGAGTCCTCGTGGATCCCTGGCAAAACGTTTTCTGTCTACCCGTTCTGCTTCTGTCATTCTCACTTGAATATCTGGTCTTGTGATCCTGGTTAGTTTTTCACTTTGATAACTTGAAGAAAGGTTTGTACTCTCAGAGAAACATCTGTGTCCAAGTGGAGTAAAGTACAAAATCCACGAATCCTACAGCCATTCTAGAGGGAAATCTCTGTGGGTCAGTAAAAAATAGATGGCACAAGTCCCAGCATCCTTGTGTGTGACTGGACTTCAGATTCAAAGCAAACTCAGCACCTGCTGACCTAACAGTTTGGGTTGATCCCCACGAGAATATAGAAACTGTTGAACAGCTATGGAAAAAGTTGCATCAGTTTTCTAAGGCATATGAAATTAGATCCTCAGCTGGTGTAAGTCATTGTAGATCCGTTGCTGTCAATAGAATTACAGAGGTGCACATTAGCTGAGGAGCTCCCCATTGTGTTGTTGGCTTTTTTTTTTTTTAATAATAGGATTTTCCGCGTTGGCCCAATTTCTCCAACAGATGCACACTTAAACACATATGCATGTTCTTTGATGTCAGGGGTCTGTACTCAAACTCAATATTGGCACACATCCCTCGACTGTTTGGGCTGGGTTTAACAGTATCATCAAGCATTTAGATTAGAAAGCTAAGAGTAAACTCTACCTAATTCTGACACCGGTGTACTGAAATCCTTTGGTCAGATCATTTTCTCTGTCGATTCTATCAGCTTAATGGGAGCATTAGTTCTTGACTACCTGCTGCATCTTGATGGTGTATTTTACTGCGTGTCAGGGTCATCAAACTCTCAAGAGTTGAAAAGATTCTAGATCTAATGAATAACATTTTTTTGTCACTGTGATTTTCTCCTGTTAATGGACTGAGATGCTCATGTGGTACACATCCTGGGGCCTGAGCTTGCATTTGTTTAAGGTAGTGTCAGTTACCTGTTTTCAGTGAGTGAGAGCCGGTCTTGCAACAATCTTCTTATATTTGGGGAAGTCACCAGAGTCTCCAAAGTTTGGGTTTATAATCTACTTTCACACATAACCAAGTAAACAGTTTCATAGGGATGCAGAGTTGGATTTAAAGGAATAAAAACTTCTATTCCTTCCTGGACATGAAAAATTTTCTATTGGTCTAAAGGCTCCTTGGAGCACATACCAAAACAAAACCTACCACCAATGCTTTAGGAATTTAAGGATGAGTTGTACTGTTGCAATGTTTTGAAGTTCACTTCTTGCAGATGTGATTGTCGTAGTAATGAATTCTGGTAATAAGGGACCAATTTGCATGAAAGCTTGAGCTTGCCTCACGTTTACATCTTTTATTCTTAATGTTGGAAAGAGTATTACTACAGGAACACCATCAATTGATACCAGATGCCACTCCTAGAAAATATGCAGTTTTTGCTGATTCAGTGCCTCTTTTTTGCAGAGGGCTGTGGATTTATTAAATGGTTGTGATTTGCATTTGAATGCTCTGTTTAACAAGGTAAGATACCCTTAAAAGTACCGAAAAGACTGAATGGTCTTTGCTGTCTTTCTCAGAAGACCACTATGCTTGCCAAGCAACATCTGCCTGTCATACAAATATCTCCTCATAAACACGTCTAATATTCATGCTCCTCCTTTTGGGCAATGCATTAATTAGCAAAGTTTGCAAAGTAACTTACTTGAGAGATAGCTGTTGGAGAGACAGCTCTGCTGTTTCCCGGAGTGCTCAGAACTTGAATCATAGGTAAGTTGTTGGTTATGGGTTTCATGAAAAGCTTGTCATCATGAAAAGACGTACCATTAATTGCAAAGAAAATACCATTGTTTCAACAGCGTCCACAAGTGGGTAATGCACCTTTTAGTAGAAACTATTTTGAAATGAACACTGGGCATGGAAACCTTCCAAATCTTACCGTGTGCAAACTGGTTATTGAAGAGCATGCTGTAAACCTATGTGCAAGGGAAATAAGTTGGGGAAGACGGAGAGAAAGGGCAGTTATTGTTAACTCCAACTCTGCAACAAAGGTACGAGGCCTAGGCCTGTGGATGCCCCTTGCAAGGCAAGTTCACCCCGTAGGCTCGAACAATAATCAAGCTTGGCCATAGTTTACATTAGCCACTTCTGAGTTACTGTGATGGCTGAATACAAGAAAGATTTCAGCTGTACTCACCTAACCGCACTCTTGCTGTATCACTAAGATGCTCGCGCTGTGTTAGATAAGGCTCTGCCAGCATTTCCATTATCAGCGCTTAATTTCAGAGATTTATAACTAAGCCATTAAAACGTGCTCCAGGCCCAAACATGTGGGGAAGGTCTTAGTGCTGGAGCAAATTAAAACTTCTTTTAGAACACATGTGATCAAAAAAGCTAAAAAGTACTGATCGTAACTTGTAATAACAAAAATCTTTGCACTTTGATGCCTGGTGGGACTTTGTAATTTGGAACCTCTCTTACTTTGTTTTGAATTCATCTTTGCAGGCTTTTGATCTTTTCTCCCGTGTTTTTCATTTTGTGTATCTTAACCAAACTGCTCATGGTTTGCGAAGAAACTTTTCTTTGCGAATTGTTCCTTTTACTGCTTCTTTGCTTGACTGCTGTTTTTACTGCTGGAGAAAAAATGCTGAAGAAAACTGCTAATGGAGATGGTCTTTCACAAAAGGCTGTACGAAAAAAGGTTTTTGCTAGGATATAAAATGTTTGCTCGTGTGTGCTTGATTTGATATGTTGAGATTGATCTGCTTTGGTGAAGCAGCAATAACGAATAAATACTTATTTTATGTCATGGCAAAATTACATTGCAATAATGAGGCCACCATGCTGCCGTAGTGCAGTGCTGTCTGGCCTGCTCATTTCATACCATGTTTCATCATTAAAGGGCAGTCTTGTGGTATTGGAGGGACTCTGTTTCCTGTGATGTCTGTGTTTGATTTAGATCATCATCCTGAAAGCTGTTGCATGCACAGAAAGGCTTCAGTGTAGTTGTGCATGGATTGGCTTTCTGAGGAGAAGTATATGCGAATATGTTCGTTAAAATTAGTTCTGTGCTCCCCCTGGGGAGCCTTCAGCTACTACTGCAGGCTGTGAAGCCTGTCTTCCTAGGCCTTTGTTGGGTATTATGGTGCTTTCTTTAGCATTAAGTAACCCTAATATTAAAAAAAACAGTCTTAGCTGAACACATTCAGCACTGCAGGGATCTGCATGCTGAGTTGCCTTGCTGAAGTGCTCTGGATGCCAGCGGTGCACGTTGGCAGGGGCGTGTTTGGTGTTGGCTGCTTGTGAGCTGGCTGGCTGAGCATTGTACCTGCTTCTCTGCCATCACTGCAGTCCCTGCAAGCTGTTGCTGCCATCAGCAGCATGCTTAGGTGACAGCAAGTGACTTGACTAAGGTCAAGACTCCAGTTCTACTCAGCAAGTCCTTTGGCAAATGCCTCATTTTGGGTGCAGGAATAGCCCCCCTGTCCCTCCTATGGGTATTTGGCCTGCTTTAAGTTAGGCAGGGATGTTAATGCTCTGTCATCTCCATACTACACTCCACTTTGTAACATGTACATTTTTTGGTGTTGATCAAAAAAACCCCACGCAAATCCAACACAGCCCTTAGCTATATGCGGTTTATTTATTTTTTAAATTGAATTGGCAGTATAGATATAATTAGTTATTCATTTTATGTTCTGGTAAGTGCAGGGAATTACTGTGTAGGATAAATTAATGCTTTTACAGTGCAAATTTGCACCACGTAGCATTGCTTGGAGAACATTAGGAGATTATAATACTGTGTTCAGCCTTGATTTACTTACTGTTTAGCTTGTGAGCTTTGTCAGTGACTAAGATGTTTTCCTCTTTTGCACTTTTTGGCTCTATACTGATTTTTTTAATGTTGCATTGAAACAATGCAGTTATTGTGTAGAGGCTGGTTCAGTGTCTGACAGGCAAGCACTTATTTTCAGTTTGATGTGTTTTGTCTAGTTTTTGACCCGTGAGCTCTTTCCAGTGTAATCTGATATTTCTTATTAACCTGTTACTCTGCCTTAGAAAAAAAGCTAATTATAAACGTATGTAGGTTGTGGACTTCACTACCTTTATCAGAGTCAGATAGTTATTGGGAACATGCTTTAAAGCAATAGAAAGCAGAAATTATTATCTTAATGGTGATGTAACTTAAGACGGATCTTGATAGATGAATAAATGAGAGGAAGTTCATTCGTCCACTTTGATTCTTTCAGAAGAGTTGGCTATATCTAGGTCGCTTTTTTTTCTGTTTTTTTTTCTTTCCCTAATAGTTCTTCAAGGATCGAATGAGGAAAGTATGTGGCAGCCTGCAACTCCATAGGAATCGTATTTCCTGTTTAAACTTTCAGTTGGTTGCCCATCCTGCTGCTTGCTTTCAAGCTCACCTTTAAGTAGGTGTTAATCATAAATGCTCATTCTTGGCCTCCTGGTTGGACTGGCGTGCTCAGGGTCCTGATGAAAGGTCAGGGTTCAAAAGAGATTGTTGAGTATCAAGAAACATTGCCTGCACTACTTTAGTGGCCTGCAAACTGAGCCCCGGAGTGATTATATGAGATCTGATCCTATGGAGTGGTCAGGAGACCCTGCTTCCTCTGCTGGCATCAGAAGGTATGGAGGGGCCCTACGCAGGTCTCATTTTCAGGTGAGGGAGGAAACAACAGCCTTTAGTACATTCATATCAGATCTTGGAAGGGAAGTGACAAGCTTCAGTGTATAGGCAGCAAGGCAAATATTCCAGACAGTTCTCATCTGTAATGGTGGTGTGGAGTAGCATGAAAAGTAAGAGTAAAGGGCTCATACAGTAGTACTGGAAAATCAGGACAGAGAGCTGAAGTAAAAAGATTTTGTGTATCCTTCTGTTCTGTTCCAATAATTGTGGCCAGGTTCGGAGGTATGCCCTGTCTTGGGGAGAGTAAGCTCTCCTGAGGCTTTGTAAGTATTGGAAGCCGAAGCTGTGGAGGTTGTAATTAAGTGTGGACCGCCTGTCTTGGTATATGGTAATCTGATGTGAGCGGCTGATTAAGTACGTATTCATTCAGGGTAATGCATCCATGGTCCTTTATGCTTACTAATAAAATTTTAGTCATCAAATTAGGGTTTGTCGTCAACTGCAATAACTCGCGCTGCCTGATGCTGTTTTCCACTGTTATTCCTCAGTGAGCCAGCCCGACCCGTACCTTATTCTAAAGCAAACGATCTGCAAATGCAATATGGTATTGCTTCATTAATTCTGCAGAGATTTCCCTCCATTTTTCCCCCTTCTTTCCCCTCCCTTTAGTGGTTAATAGTATAAGGGATATTAAATGTCAGTCCTGCTGTATCCCTTTGCAAGTTCCAGAAAGAGATGATTGAGTGGCTTACCCTTGCAATCACTGTAATCAGTAAGTAATGACTTAACATCCTGCTGGATAACACGAGGTGGAACTGGCAGAAAACATTAGTTAGCACAGTCTTGCCACCTGAATGAGGTGAAGGTTAGATGTAGGGAATTACAAACTAGGAAAAGTTTGGCTCTTTTTTTCTCTATTTTTCCTGAAGAGCAGAAAAAAAAAGCCACCAATGAAAGCCCACCCATACACCTAACCAAATCATATTAGAGATGTACCTGGGTTCTGAAATATATTAAAGAGAGGCAGCAGTAAAAAGGTTCAAAATGAATCTGTACTGTATGGCATCAATGCTCTGGAGCTTGTGCTTTGCAGGAGGCCAGTGTTGCCCACCAGACCTCAAAAATTCAGGCATTACACTTCCCAGCACTGGGGAGAGCAGCTCAGAGTTGTTTTTTCTTTTCTCTGGGAAAAAAGCTGCTGGAAGCAGAAGCTGCAGTGGTAGTGTTAGCCTTGCAGAAAAGGACTCTTCTCTGAGGGTTCTGAGAAGACACCGAACTTGGGAATTTGTGAGTGAAGGAGCAATGTGGAGTAGATCTTTGTCATACAGTAAATAAAGAGAATTTTTAAAGTATCGTTTAAGTTGACTTAAAGCCAGGCAACTCCTCTGGCAGACGCTGTATTTGGCTGTACAGTTTGATCTGAGTAAATTAAGGCAGTTGAAGTAATTAAATTACTTAACAGGCTTTAAAATGGCATTCATCTTTTCACTTCTAGATGATGCTTTCTGTTTCTTATCTGTCTCCAGTTAAAAGGAAATAGCCTGGCATCAGTGTTGCATTTTATTATATTCCTGCTCTGTATGTTTCTATTTATTTCGTTCATTTTCTTTTTCTTTATTCTTTTTTTTTTTTTAAGATATAAAACCTCAGCTTCTGCATACGTGGGAATAGTTCCTGCATGTGTGTGCCAGTAACTGGGAGCAGTGTGCTTAGGGTATGGTATGTGACTCTCTATATTAAAACTACACACTCAGCGTTCTTTCCAAGTCATATCTCGTTATTTTGGGTGGTGGGAAGTGAGAGAGGGAGATGCCATCCCAAGTAAGGGGTCTGAGACAGATTTTATTGCTTTGTTATTATCTTATTTCCCATTAAATGTCTTTGCCTTTGATGTATACTGCAAGTGGTCACAATTTAATTTGCAGGTTCTGTTTTTGCTCTTAAGGCTGGCAGCACAGAAAAATGTTGTGTAAGTGTGATCTGGACCTACTGATGTATGCATATTTCAAGTGCACAGAGGCACTTTGAAGAAGAGAAGAACGCAGGAAATACTGGGTTTTGTTGAGATGATTTTAAAATTTGACTTGCGAGGCTTTAGGGGACAGATTTTCAAAAAGCAGTTCCTAATCTTCTGCCTGCCATCAGCTGGAGCCTTGCTATGCAGGAGCTGTCTACGTGCATTCTTTGCACATGGTAACCACTTAAAATATGCTGCTTTCCATTCATTTGGTGCGACTTTCCGTGCATGTAAAAACTGTTCTGCTTCCAGCCATGTGTAAATGCAAAAACTGAAGTCCCGCACATGTAGAGCTGGAAAAGATGTTAAAGATGTTTGGATATACCAAACCAAGGTGATTGTTTTTGTTTCCTGTTTTCTGTTGTATGGAACAGAACGGATTTGCACTGATGGAGTTTTTCCTGATACGAGAAGATAAATCACTAGAATGTAAGCCGCTATTATAAACTGTGCTCTCCCTCTCTCACCCTGTTGTGTGCTTGCTTTTCTGTTCTTTTCCAGCACAGTCTCATACGTAGCAACAGAGGATTTTGCAAAACGTTTGCAAAAAAGTTGCTTTTGGTCCTGAGCGGTCGTGTTTTTCCCTCCTCTCAGTCTCTTTTTGTTCCTTCTTTCTCTCTTTTTTTCTTCTCTTTTTTCTTTTCCTTTTTCTTTTTTTTTTTTTTTTTTTTGCCTAGTTCTTTCTTTTAGTTTTCAGAAAGTTGAGTTCCATCCCAATTATTAAATCTTCGGAGACCATTCCCACATGGTTCTGTAAATGGTAGCTTCATCCTGAGTTCTTTCATCTCTTTTCCTGCTCTCCTGGCTTGACAGTTGAAAAGGTCTGACTGTGCCACACAATGGTTTGATTGGTTTCTCTAGGGGAGGCTTTACCCTGCCTCATCATTCGCCAGGCAGGTGGACCAGAAAGTCTCTTGATTCTTTTGTTGCCTCTCAAAGTCCGAGGTCTTTGACTGAATAAATCCTCCGTCATGGGATAATTTGCTAAAAGGAGCCTGAAAGATGTGAGAGAAAAGCCTCACTACTTGGGTGCTGAATTAATGAAATAACTGGGCCTTGGAGTTTGCAATTGAAAAATCACCAGGAATGCAATGGGTGGAGACAGACTGCAGAATGCAAGGCTGTTGCTTCCCCGTAATAAACTAGGAGAGCTTTAACTGAGATTGTGGCGGGCAGCCGCTGGTTATTTGCATTTTTAGCCCAGTTCTGCAGGGGAAGCCCGAGCCGAATAAAAGCCGTTTTGGTGCAGCCTCTAGTTAGTCATTAGATTATTACGAGGGGCTGGGAAGAATTCCATATGACAGAACTAGGGTTGAGTTAACACAGGACGAAAAGTAATTTACAGATAGGCTGTCCTCAGCCATCTTTGTAGCCCCTGATAAGGTTTCATTTCAGAATGGATAGGCGACATTTCCACTTACGGGCCCATTCTGCGACACCTGTGATAACAGCTTCTGGATCCTAATTGAAATTGGTTTCAAAATGGATTTTCACTTTTCTCTGTCCGTGGAAAATATTGAATGGGCTCAGAGCTGCCACAGAGAATCCCAGGCCTTGGAAGATGGAGCAAGAAGCCGGGATCATCTTTCATAACTGTGTCGATGATATGACAGTTTTGTTATCTGTCTTATTAATGAAATCATTGATCACCTGATGAAGGAGATAATAAACTACATTTTGCCGGTGCTCAGGAAGATCAGTTAGATTTTTTGAAACTGTAGAAGGGGGGAAAGCCAAACCAAAACAATGGAGGCATGATTTTAAGGTCTGTTTACAACTTCTCTTTCGTGCAGGATTTTTAGATGGAAGAAGTCTCTGTGACCATAGAATGCTGCCTGCACCTCGAGCTTATTTAAAGTACAAAGGAGGCAAGAAAGACTGGCACTTGTGTTAAGACTCAGTTATTGGTTTTTGTTTTTAACAAGCCACACTGAGTAAATAACACTTAAGTCCTAGTAAGTGCCATGGAAACTCAGATGAACTGGGAAACAATGGAGCTCAATTTTGGCTGAAGTGGGATTAGTGAGTCCTGAATCCCTGGCATGGACAAAGGCCGCTCAGGCTGCGGACGGACGCTTGCTGTGAGGGTGCTTCCCCGGAAAATTATTTCTTCTTTCAACGTGGATGTCAGGCTGTGGGTGTCATGGCCGCTCAGGCATCGTGGAAAAATAAGTTTCTTTCTTTTCATTTTGTACTGATGGGCTTTGGAAGATTCTTAAATGCGGGAGAACGTACAGCGTGCTCTGAGTGTGCAGGCTCGGCGAATAAAATCGAAAAGACTCTTGTTGTGTCGTTTCCCTGCTTGTTTGCTGATTATGAGAGAAAGGGGCAAATCTGTTGTTTGTACTCGGCTGCTCTGGAATGCGTGCTCTGTTCCTCAAGGAAGGTGGGAAGGGGTGGTTTTTCTGAAGAGGGGTGCCGGTGACTTCTCGGATTTCACTGTGAATTGTATCCTAGGTGTTTCCTCAGCCTCTCTGCTGGTGTGGGTCAATCCTGCCCCCTTTTTAAGCTTGAAAGAGTAGCTCTGATCAAAGGCTTTAATGATGTCACTGATCTCTGGTGATTGATTAGAAACAGAAGTTCTGGAGCATTTTGCATGTCCGCCTTTTCCTTATCGCTTCAGATCCATTAGTGCTTGCTCATTAGGGTACCTTTCAATCAGGGGGGAAAAAATTCCACATGCTTATATTTGTACGTGTGTGCATGTATAAAGAAAAGGAATAGCAGGGCTGACAGCCTTCACGGTCTGTCTGAGTTGTAAATGTATTTTTCTTTGTTGCAAAAGGAAACAATTTTTATTGGTCTCTACTGAAACTGGAGAGTATTTATTAATTGCTGAACTCTTGGAGTAATTCTCCTCCGCGACTTCTCTCACAGATTTAAGTATGTCTTCAGTGGGTTATTGGCTGTTTTACCTTTGTTTACACCAAATGGAACATTCCCTGCTTTTAATGTTTTTGCTGTGCCTGTGATGCACATTAAGATCCACAGTGTGCGCCAGTTAGGTAGTTTCTAATTGAGAAATAGATAGTAACTAATTGATAAATATTCTCTAATTGAGGCTGAAAAATAAACAGTTTCAATAACACGTCTTTTGGAAGGGCAGAGCTGTCTGGAATACATGCTAAGCTGTTAGAAAGGAAAAAATCTGTAGCTCCTAAAGGAAGATGGGTCCTTTGACAGTCAGTGGTCGTGAAATGGTTTTTCTCCATAGGTAAGGGTGACGTTTGAGGTGATACAGGACGGAGTGGGAAGGGCTGGGATCTGACTTCCCTGTGGCACAGATGAGGAAAACGGGCAGCGTGAAGCTGAGGTCTGTTCCAGAATATCCTGTTTCTAACAGTGCATTGTGATTTAAATTAGGAACTTCAAAAATCTGCACTGGCTTTAAAAATCTTGAGATAATTAATTTTTCTGGCAGATGGAAGCTTTCAATATGTAGGATACTTGAAAAAATATCAGTTATTTTCATGTTTCTCTTTTCCACTCTCTTTTTTGAGAGGTTGGTTCATTCCTCTCTCTCTCAAATCTCCTCTGCTTTCTCTTCTACTGTTGTGCATTTCACACCAGGAGATGACAAGTCTTGTGACTGCAGCAGAGGCAATTGAAAGAAAATAAAAAGAGAGTTCTTTTTTTCTGGTGCTGGCCCATGAACATACCGTAAAAATTGGATTAGACACACCTAGGGTTGGGATTGATTGCATCTTGAATGGGAAATTAGAACATCTGAAAAATTCCTTTTTGGATGGAACAGAAGCACGAGAAGGAAAAGTTGGATGGAAACCAGAGAAGAACTGTAAATCACTATTAAAGTTACTTCCTATGGTTTACCATTGGCTGTCAAAGAAAACTGCCTCGGGCTTGTTTATAGCTAATTCCCTCTATAGAAAATTTCAATTTGTGGACTGGCCTCTGAACGGGATTGATAACTCTGTTTATAGACCAGGATGAGTATCTAAAGATAACAGATAATGCAAATGAGCCTTTTTTTGATAAGCCAGGAAAGCAATTATGGATACAACTTGGTTGATGGATTTCAGAGTGCCTTTTCACAGATTATAGATTTATTTTTGCATTATAGTTTTCTTAGCAGTGTTAGAAAAACAAAATCAAAGTCATTCAGATAGAACCGAGGAGATGGAACAGAGGATACACCGACTTTCCTACCACATGTAAACACGGTGAATCAGATTAAAAAATAAACAAGCTGTCTTCAGCCTTCTCTGGAAAAAATGTGATTTGATAAAATGTGCGCTTAATATTCAATTTACAGTTTCATCCTAAGTGTGTTAACCTAGGAGTCCTAGTGGCATGCACAGCCCACTCCAAATTTAATTCAGGTAAAATGCTCCATGTGAACTGTCCTCCTACTTTATTTTTTGGGTTTGCATTACTCTTTGAGGGGAGGAGTGTGAAGGCTGCACCCTGTGAGTTACAGCCCGAGTCTTCCCTCTCAGACCAGAAGCTGGGCTGTGGGAGTGACGGAACTTTGGTAAGTCTTAGTTTGGTGGGCTCTCTGAAAACACAGAGCAGCACAGTGTGTGCATCCAAAGCACTTCTACGTATCTTCAAACAGGAAGAAAACCACCCTCTGAAAGTTCGGAGACAGCCGGTTTTGAAGTTACGGTTCAAAACAGGCAGCATGAGCTTTAAGTGGTTCAAGTTTTGAATCTCTGCCCTTATTTGTAGCTTTCAGTTTCTTTCCTCAAACCACTGTCTTTTATTTGGCTCCCTTTAGTGGAAGTTCTGATTTCCTGGCAGTCTTCATCAGTGGATTATAACCTCCAGGCTCTGACACAGGACCCAATCCTGACAAGATTTGTTCTGGTGAAGGTGTCCTGTTTTAAGGTTATTCTGTAGGATCTGAGAAAATAAGTTAATTTTGTGAGCTAATTACCACTCAGTTGTAATAGTTAATAGTAGTTCGTAATTTGAACTACTCTGTTTCAAGTATTTGGTAGGATACAAACTTTGCTTTTATCGTGAAGTCAGGAGCACAGCCACCATTATTTCTATGGGAACAGCAGTGATGGTAGAATAGTGGCAGGATTTTTCTTTTTCTTTCTTTTTATTATTATTTTTTTTAAACCGGTATTTAAATACTCATTCAAAAAATGCTGTAAATGCATCTGTTTTTCAGAGGCACTTTTGGTAGCTTCATAGGGGCTCACACCTCTCACTAGAAAGTAAGACTGAGAACGGCATCATTTTGCTTACAGAAATACCACCATAAGCTGTTAGATTATCTTAGGTCTTCTCTGAATGTGCTTGTGATGAATTATTGCTTATCTTCAGAGATTTTTGGCTGAAGAGTTAGAATGGGTATGGACATCTTTCAGGTGCAATGACAGGTACAGAATCACAGCACCTCTGCCAAAAAATCTGCATATGTGATTCTTCTGTGGAACTGGGATCCCTCGAGGGATTTCTCTCAACCTCACTCTCAACATTTGTCCAAAGTGAAGTCAGTGCCATGTTTTCCAAGTACTTGTTAAAGGAAAGTATTTAGGGTAGGTTTTCTTTCGTACTTTCAATGTGATGTGGGTGAGCATCCTCTTCAGAAAGTCTCTGTCCTTGAGGTCTGCTCTAAGGTGCTATTTTGTTTGCTGACATGATAGAGGTTAATGTTGCAGGTACAGGAAAGGGAACAATTTAAAAGGTCTGTTCTCAGCTTTGAACATATCTTTGATTGTTCAGAGGATACAAGAAGGTGGATAGGTTTTGCTGTTTTAATTTCCAAAGACCTTTTACTCCAGCCATCTCATGGAAATTCACTTTAAATGCTTCATACGTTTTCACTGGAACCACAAAAACTGCTTTTTTCTTCGTCTAAGAAACAGCCTCAATATGAAGGATACCAAAACATCTCAAATAATGCGAGTATTTTAAGGCACTGTGGTTTATTGCTACATTTATCTTCAAGGCTCAAAACAGATGATAAAAGGAAGCCCACTCTTGAGAAAAAATCCATATAATGTCTATAAGCAAACAGTATCTTTGACAAAAATATCAAAAACTCCACCAGGTGTTTCACAGGAGATAGAGAGAAAGGGAAGAAGAAAAGCAAGAAAGAAAGAAAAAGAAAGAAAAGATGGAAAGGAAGGCAGGAAAGAAAGAGATCTGTGCTCCTCTCTGCATGCCTTCACTTAAGCAGATTCTGAATAGATTTTGTAGTTGTCGTGGTTAGATTGAGAACCTTTCAAAAATGAGTGTTTTAGCTTTGCTAGACAGAAGTCATTGTTTTTCATGGGACCCGTAGTTTATTTGCAGAGGTGCAGAGCTCGTGTGTGAGTGCAGAAAGGTTGAGACGGAGCAAGCTGGCATGAATTTGCATAGTAGGTAAATACCAAAAAAGGACTATTTCAGACTCCTTAAATACATTGTAAAATGTTACCTGTAGGGGCTAATGGTGGGCATGAAGAGAATGCAGCAGTAGGTTTTTATTTCAGTACCTGACCATGATTTAGGTTGCATCTTTTGTGTTTGCCTTTGGCCAAGCATAATGTGAGTGAGATGGGTTTGCTTCGAGTGTGTGCTTGCTACAGATGTGATTGGCAGCCCTTGCACGTCCAGATCCCATGGTCTGACCATATGCAGTACTGCATTATGTAGTGCTTCTGGATTTTTGAGGAATCTGGACTGCTGTGGAAACCAAATCCAAGGCAGTGTGGTTGTGGCAGACCCAGGAATAATCTTATTTTAACATGCATCATACCTGACTGATGAGAAATTTTGAGAATGGGGTGGGGAAAATTTGTATCCTTTATGTTATGGGGTGTAAACTTTGTCTTAGCAATGTAGAGAACAGGGAAACAGCTCTTCCTTGGTTTTGCTGGCGGAGTTGCACAGGGTAACTGTGTGTGTATCTCAGGCTGCCAAGCTATAATTGAAATGGAGAATATTTAGATGTTAGCAACAGTTGGTTCTTCTTTAAAACATAAAGAGTCTTTGAAGCTTGGTGAACAGTAACTAATATAAACACAAGCCATAAGAAGGTATGAAATGATCTCATTGAGAGTCTGTTTCCCAGGTTTCTGTTCCTTTGGGTTGTATGGCTTTCTTTCCCTAGCTCAGCAGGTCAGGTGGAGGCAGTTTCCAGCCTCAAGAAATGAAGCATAGAAATAAAAGCATGTAGGTGCTTCAGGCAGCATGGTAATGTTGCTCCTTCATCTGTTCCTTTCTTCTTGACGGAAACAACCAGTCCAAACTTCCTGTTATGAGAGTGGCAGTGTGTGACTGCTCCTGCACAATCCCAATAATACCAGTTTATTTCCAAGAATGGCATTGAAAGGAAGAGCTGGAAGGAGGTAGAAATGAAATAAGAGGTTGCAGTTGGAGTTTCCAGTGTGGGTTTTGTTTTGTTTTTAAATTTCTAAAGTGGTTCTTTGCAATTTTTTTTTTTTTTTAAATATTAATGTTTCTAGAAGGCTTCTATTCATGAACACTTGTTTTTATTTCAGCACTGCAGATATCTGCTAAGGACTTACTGTGAAAAGGGGACTGTGGAGATAGTGGAAAGGAGAAGGATGTTTTACATTTCAGGCTCTATGGTTGTTATGTCAGGAATTGAAAACTGGCAGATGTGAATAGATGTCTGTTCTTTCCCATTCTTCCTTAAAATGCATAGGCTGTGTATCAAGTGACTTTATTCAGCACTCAGCATTTAAAGCACCTTGAGAATGGGAGGCTACAGACAATTGGATAAATACATTGGACAGGTGCCCAGTTTCACTGCTGCTTATGTAATCTTGCCTCTGTGCTCTGGAGAATACTATTCTGTATCAAGTCATACCAGGATGAGTATTCCTATGTTCTCCTTTGGTCTGGGATGCCAGAAGTAGATGAGCAGTGAAGGTATTTATGATGGCTGTCTTTTCTGGGGAAAGGGAGGACACTTAGTAGGGACCAAATCTGTATGCTACCCCTCTCAGCTTTGTTATCATCTGGAAATCACACGTAATGTACGTTACTCACAATAACTAGTTATGGTTGAGTTATAAATTATTTTGCAATTGAATGCTTTTAGAAATGGCTGGATGATAATTAAAGCAACTTATTGCGGAGCCAGTATAATTAAGGATGTGCAAAAGCCTTCCATATTAGACTGCTTTTTTTACTGAGTTTCAAGAAATGAGGCAGCAGCGATTGTTTGTGTGCTGGTGTTTCACCTCTGTGGATGTATGTACATTTCTTAGTTGTTCTACATTTAAGATGAGATTTGAGGTCTAGTCCTTGCCTCTGTTGGTTAGCTGCTCATGTCAGACCAAAACAGCTGAGAGTTTGACAGTCCTGCTACCAGTAATTCACCATTAGGAAAGATGAGAATGTCTGTGAATCTTTAGTCAGATTCCTTCATGTCCTTGTTATGGTACTGGCTCTAGGAGACAGGCCTTTGTGGAGACTGGCCATTTCTCTCAGGAATGCACATATGAATTCCTCATTGGAGCCCACAGAAGAGCACATGTTAGTTGTACCTACACATGATCCAGTTTAGCACTATGTCCTTCTGCTTGGGTTACTTCATGGAGAATGGTGAAGTCATGTTCTCTTAGGTCTGTACCATTAGACAGCAATCTGACTTTATTATTTGTTGGCCTAATTCTGTGTTAATAATTGCTGTCAGCTTGGCAGTAAACTCTTACAACTAGATGCTGAAGCTGAATTTTTTGTGCTTTATAGTGCTTGTTGAAGGCTGGAATGCTCTGAGGACTCCTGTGAGATTCAGAGGGACAAGGGCAATACATCTTGTGCTGTGTTTCAGTGTAAAAAAAAAATAATCTGTTTGATTATCTGTGATCCACAGAGACATTTAAGATGAAGATTGTTTCATGAAGAAATGCTATCCTGGCAGAATAAGTGAGGCTACAGTGGATCAGGTCTGCTGTGGGTAGGGCAGAGAGGAGGCTGGGAATTAGGCTGGGTGATGGTGGTTATCACTGAATGAAGGTTACACAATCAGCTGGTAGGACTATACAGCAATTGCCATGGTTCTTAATTCCTTGCTGTTTCCATAACTGCTAGGGTCCATTCTTCTTCCCTGAGAAGTCCCTTTTGTTCTTTGCCTGGACCTGTTAAGCTGAGTGGAGAACGTTTTATTGTGTTGTGCATTCAGAGCTGTCACTAATCCAGCCTTTTACTGTAAAATTAACTTGAAACAGTGCTTGCATGAAGATAATGACCTGACCTAAAAATCTCAAATCCGCACAGTGTGATGCTCTCTTTGGATGCTCATGCTGTCCCCGGAATCGTTTATACGTGTGCACATTGGCAGAACTGGAATGTTTCATGTAAAACATCCCTTTAAGGATAGATTTAAAGTTAGATGAAACTTTGAGGAGAATTTTTTTTTTTTTTTTTTTTCTTCATGGCAGATGTAAAAAGAGATTTCTTCTTGTGATTTGCAGTGTTGAGTGAATTAGAATAAAGCTGCAGGTGACATTCTGGACACATGAGTCTGCACTGGCAGAAATATTAGTTTGTATAGTTTTTGCATATTCCCTGGGAGTTATTGCTAAGTCAATATTTACTTCTCAGGGAGTAAATGTCAGAGTTGTGTCTGAGAGCTGCTACTACTGCTTCAGTGAAAGTTATTTGCTGAGTCACCAAGCATCCTACAGGGCAGGCTCCTGGAGTTGTAGAAGAGTTGCGATAAGTAGTAGTGAGATAAGCTTGTGGTAAGTAGCAACAAGCTACTTAACAACAACAAAAAAGGCTTTCTCAGCAGTTTTCTGTAACTTTCTGGATTGTTTATTTACAAAATTTTTATCAGAGCCTCTCTAATGTTTCATAAACCACTTGTTAAGTGCTTCTCTTCTAACATCTCAGACATCATCACTGAATTCTTGGTTAGAAGTTTAATTTTGTTGGATGAGGACGACAGGAGAGAGAATTCAGTTGTAGACTTCACTAAGAGTAGGTAGGGCTCCTTCATGGCTGAACAGCAGAGGGCTTAGCTTAAAGTATAACAAAAATCTGCTTGTGGTTAGGATGTCGGAGACAAAAGGTTGCAACATAGTTTTAGCTGAATGCTGACGAGCACTCAAAAATGCTCTTTTGTATCAGATCACCCTTTCCTTCTTTGGGAAACGAGTGTACAGCCTTTCTGCAGATAGAATCTCCTTACTGCTCTCTACAACTACCTCAAGAGAGGTTGTGGTGAGGAGGGCATCAGCCTCTTCTCCCGTGTAACTAGCAGGCTGCATCAGGGGAGATTCGGATTTTACGTTACGAAAAATTTATTCTCCAAAAGAGTGGCTTAGTGCTGGATCAGGCTGCTCAGGGAGCTGGTGGAGTCTCCGTCCCTGGAACATTTCGATGCTCCCACTAAACCATGTCCCTCAGTACAACTATTGGTGATGGGTGGATGGTTGGACTGGATGATCTTGGAGGCTTTTTCCAACCTTGGTGATTCTGTGACCTCTGGTCAGGGCGATCTGTGGGTGCAGATGTTTGCTGCAGTAGTGCATCAGTGCTGGGCGCAACCTGCCATGCATTTCTACATCCCTGCTCCCTTGCTTGCTTCCTGCAGAAGGTGGTCATCACCTCACAAGGCTGCGGCAGGAAATAGTGGAATGCCACCTGGGAAAGAGGCTGTAGTGTGAGGCCACCCCTCTGCCTACAACGCGAGGTGGGCTCCTAGGAAGGTGGAGACTTCTGTGGAGTTCAGGGCCTTATCCTCCAGTGTGTTGAGGTCTGTGTCTTTCTGATGAGTCCTGGCAAAACTTATAGAAGAGTAGGAGCAGTTAACTCACATGAGAGGTGCTACCTCATGTTCTGCGTTAGTGACTACTGAATATGAATGATTAGATATCATTCATCATTTAAATTACTTACTAGGGGTTGCAGTTTGTTTCTGCATAATTTAAGTGTTTCTACTCTCCTGTGCCTTAGTGTCTTTGTTTGGCATCCCTTAGCAGTTCCTCATATAAAGGCTAGGGATTAGATTATAGAACCATAGAACAATTAAGGTTGGAAGGGACTTTAAAGCCCATCCTATTCCAATTTCTTCCTGTGAACGAGGACAGTAGGTCAGGCTGCCCAGGGCCCCATCCAGCCCGACCTTGAATACTTCAAGGGCTGGGGAATCCACAGTTTCTTTGGGCAGCCTGTACCTGTGTCTCACCACTCTGAATAAAGAATTTCTTCCTTACACCTAGTCTGCGTCTACCCTGATTAGGTTTAAAGCTGTTACCCTTGTCCTACCACCATAGGCTCTTGGAAAAAGTCCTTCTCCAGCTTTCCTTTAGGACCTTTCTGGGTACTGGAACATTGTGATGAGGTTTTCCCAGAACCTTCTCTTCTCCAGGCTGCACAGTTCCAGCTCCTTCAGCCTGATTTCATAGGACAGGCGCTCCTGTGAATAATGAACAGATGGGCATTTGATTTCTACGCTTTGGTGTGGATGCTGGCTGCCATACAGACCCCTTGCTACAATCTTTAGCTTTGAAACAACTGATCAGAAAGTGTTGGATTTTCTCCTTAGTGCTTGGATTCAACCTACTGGCATTTTGCATGGAGTGGGATTTTAGTCCACAGGTGATGCGCAGCGGAGTGTTGATAATTGAAACAACATGGCCTGTGCAAACATGTAACATGGTGCAATGTAGTAAAGCCAAGGCTTTTTCATTTACAGCATAAGGTTGAGTGAAGATCAACCAGCACATACTTCAGTTGTGGCACACCAACCATGCTCTTTTACATAACTGTGAATGTATTTTTTGACTTTGTAGATCACGTAACAAAAGGATAACAGATGAATCTAATAAATATTCCAGCAAGTGCTTTCATGTGGTGTTTACGGTAAAATAAAATTAAAACTTGTAGCATATGTTAGTTTTTTGGGGAAATAGATCTTTAAAAAAAAGACAACACCTCAAAGGCTGGGTGTAAGCATTTATATGTACCAAAGAAAATTTTCAACAGGCAAAGAAAAAAATATACCTGAATTTGCACTTCAGAAATGGTATTGTCTTCATGCAGTTCATAAATGTGAAGCTGAGGTGAAACTACACTGTTAAACTCTGATGTGACAAAGGCAATGTATAACCTCTTTAAAGTCTATATAAATCAAACCTTTAACCTGCTGCCTTTAAAAGGGAATGCCTGGAGGATGCTTTTGTATAACACTTTTTTTTTTTTTTTTTTTTTGTATTCTATTTAAATGTAGATTTTTAAGGCCTTTAGTATGGTGGTGCATCTTTGGCAATGAAATGTTAATCACGACTCTTTTGTAGCAACATGGTTGGAAGATAAAATATTTAGTGCTGTTTAGTGCTGTTGTATATTGAGCCCATATTCCTCATACACATGCCTGCTCTGCCTCCTCCCCCATTCCCTAGCCTCTTTCCCTCTTTTTTTTTTTTCTTTTTTCTTTTTCCATGAGAATTGTAAGGAATTATTTTAGCTAATATTTGGACAGCTGGTCTGCATTTCCATTAATAACCTAACTTGATTACATTTCCAGCATGCTGCTAATAGGGAAGTGTAGTATCTTGTACTTTGGTGAATAAATCTAGATTATTTCCAGAATTATTCCCTTCCCTCCCATTTGTCCTGTGTTTCTAAGTACAAAAAATAATGCTTTTAGCTGTTAGTGCTAGCTGAGTTTCTTTGAGTATATTTGTGATGATATTAGAAACCTGGGCCTTTATTTCCATTGATTACACTAATACCCAAATAGTAGGGATGGCTGCATGTTCAAGATTATTCTTTGAGTTTTGTTTTCAGTTTCTGATGTTAGAAGCAAGATATTGCAGTGTTCAAGTTTAGGTATCTGTCCTGAAGAATGCAGACTTCCTAGAAGGAATTGGATTATCTAAGCATGTAAATCTAAGTGTGTGCATTGACTGTCCATAGGGTGAGAGCAGAAATAATCAGATGCCTTAGTACATCTTTTTTAAAATTTGTATCTTTGGAATAAAGAAGAATAGAAAAATCAATTTTGTTCTTTTTAATGTTCCATTATAGAGAGCCTAACTTGTTTTCCTCTGGTGTAATGGGGTCAGAGCTTGGTCCAAGAGTAAGAATTGTTTTACATAAATCACATTTTGTCTAAACTGTGATTGTTGATTTTTTGTCAGATTTTTGTTGTTGTTGTTTCTGTGATTATTTGCAATTATTTTCTTGATTACTTTGATTTTATACACATGGTGAAAGCCATAATGATAATATAATGATTGTAGTTAAAATGAGATTTCCATACGCTTCACAGTCCATGAGTGATCCCCCTTGACTGTAAGGCTTTACTTCAGCTGTGCCTCTGGTGTGTCAGCTTCCTTTTTTATTTTTTTTTTAGAAACAGAGTAATGATAGAGATGAAGAGTTGCTCCATCGTGGAATGGTAATGTTGGATTTAGGGCACAGGGTCCATTTGCAGTGGAGTCAGAGCACAGATTTGGACTGATAGGGTGAGAGCAGTCAGGAAGACTGTTCAGAATTCTTGCACTGGCAGGCTTTTAGCATGGGCTTTAGCATGAGCTCATGCTTTGCTTTGTCAAAACTCTTCTTCCACAGAAATCAGTGTGAGCTTTCTTCAGCACAAACAGAACTGGATCAATGCACACAACCTGATGTTCCTTCTCTGCGCTGGAAATAGTCATCACATGTTTATTTTTCTCTCCTTAATATACACACAAAGAAGAAGAGAAGTGAGGGGACTATCATAAATTTTTTGATACCCTCCCAGGTTTTATCTGTTAGGTTTTTTTTTTTCAAATCAAGAGCATAATCTTTTCCCAGGTGCCCCAAATGCCCCAGATGCTGTTTGCTGCAGCTGGCTGGTACTGCACAAATGCAAACCAATCAAAAATGTTCACAATCAAAAGACGGTTTGTATCGTTACACATCCCTTAGGGATGAGGAAGTATTCCATTTTGGGCAGTGCTGCCATATTCTGCCCATCTCACGGTATCACTATTTTATACAGGCAAATTAAAACCAAAATAATGTCAGGTTTTCCATTTCTTCCTGTACTGAGCAGGAGAGTAAGTTCACCTATTTTTCTGATGTCTTTGCCAGTCTCTCTTCCAATTCTGCCAAAGAATCACCAGAGTGTGAGAAAAACCATGTCTGTGGCTATTGTATGTTTGGACTACTCATCCCCCAAAAGAATCACTTCTGTAAAGAATGAGCAGGCTGAACAGAATGAACAACCCATTCTTTTGTGAGTTTCGGGTTGTATTTTATCCCTGTGAGTCCTGAGATTTTGGAAGGATCTATGTTGAGCAGCTCTGTGAGAAGAAAGTGTGTCTTGCTCCATTTCACTGAGAGTTTAACTGGGAAGTATGGATTTAACTTCTGTTTCGTAGTGTTTCTATTACACAGTGCAGCTGCAGCTGCATTTGTCGGTAACAAAGTATTTTGAATTACATTTTCCTAGTTTTGTAATAAGGATTTGGTTTTCAGACCTGAAAACAAAACAGGCAGTGCTGTTACATGAAGGTACAGTAAGAGTCATCATGTTAGAATACAATAAAGGTCAGACTGGATGGATATTGAACTCATGGCATTGGCAGACTACCTAAGATTGGGTTTGCAACTAAACAAGTTAATAGGATGCCATGGGAAGGCTTTGTTATGAAAATGGTTGCTATTGTTGATGAAACTTTATGACACATAGAATCATAGAATGGCTTAGGTTGGAAGATCATCTAGTTCCAACCCCTTGGTCACGGGCAGGGTTGCTACCCACTAGATCAGGTTGCTCAGGACCCCATTCAACCTGGCCTTGAATTCCTCCAGGGACGGGGCATCAGCAGCTTCTCAGTGTAGATTGTTCCAGTGCCTTGGCCTGTTGGAGTAAAGAAATTTTTCCTAACATCTAACCTAAATTTCCCCTTTTTTAGTTCAAAGCTGTTCCCCTTGTCCTGTCGCTATTAGTCTGTGTAAAAACTTGGTTCTCCCTCCTGGTTATAAACTCCCTTCAAGTACTAGAAGGTTGCATTGAGATCTCCCTGGAGCCTTCTCTTCTCCAAGTGGAATAAGCCTAACTCCCTTAACCTTTCTCCATAGGAGAAGTGCTCCAGCCCTCAGATCATATTTGTGGCCCTCATTAGGATCTCCGTCCTTCTTGTGCCTCAGGCTTGGATGCAGTACTGCAGGTGAGAACTGATGAGGGCAGAGTGGAGGGAGTCACTCTCCCTGCTAGATGTCTCTCTTTTTGTAGAATGATAGAATCACCAAAGCCCATAAGGTCATGCAGAACAACCAACCAATAGTTCCCACTAACCCATGTCCCTCAGTACAACATCTAAATGTACCTCAAAATACAGTGACTCCATCATCTCCCTGGACAGCCAATTCCAGCTCCTAATCACTCTTTTGGGAATAAATATTTCCTAGCGCACAGTCTGAATCTCCCCTGGTGCAACCTGAGGGCTTCCCCTCTGGTCCTATTGCTAATGACCTGGGAAAAGAGTCCGACCCCAACCTCACCACAAGCTCTCTTCAGGTAGTTATAGAGATAAGGTCTCTCCTAAGCCTCCTCTTCTCCAGTCTAGACAATCCCCTCAGCTGCTCCTCATAAGACCTGTGGTCCAGATGCTTCACAGAGAAGGGTGGCGAAGCTGACCCTGCTCCAGGGCCTTGATGTAGTGAGGGGCCCAAAACTGAACACAGTACTTGAGGTGCAGCCTCACCAGAGCTGAGTACAGAGGAACAATTACTTCTCTGTTCCTGCTGGCAACACTATTTCTAATGCAGGTCAGGATGCCATTGGCCTTACTGGCCTCCTGGGCACACTGCTGGCTCATGTTCAGCTGAGCATCAATCAATAACCCCAGGTCTGTTTCCTGTGCACGGTCTTCCAGCCACTCTGCCTAAGCCTGAAGGGTTGTCTGGGGTTGCTGTGACCAAAGTACAGGACCCAGCATTTGGCCTTGTTGAAACTCATCCCATTGGCCTTAGTCCAGCATTCCAGCCTGTGATGACCCCTCTGTAGGGCCTCGCTACCCCCATGCAGATCAACACTTCCTGCCAACTTGGTGTCATCTGCAAACTTACTGAGGGTGCATTCAGTGCCCTCATCCAGTTCATCAATAAAGATATTGAGGAGGACAGGCCCCAGTATCGACCCCTGGGGAACACCACTCATGACCAGCTGCCATCTGGATTCAACTCCATTCATCTCCACTCTCTGGATCTGGCTCTCTAGCCAATATTTTGCTCAGCAAAGAGTGTACTTGTCCAAGTCACGGGCTGCCAGTTTCTCCAGGAGAATACTGTGGGAGAGATGTCAAAGGTTTTGCTGAAGTCTAGATGGTCAACCTCAACAGCCTTTTCCTCATCCACCGGGTAGGTAACTTGATTCTAGAAGGAGATCAGGGCTTGTCTTTCATGAAGCCTTGCTGGCTGTGCCTGATCCTCTGGCTGTCCCGCACATGCCACGTGACCTCCTTCAAGATGTTCTGCTCCATAACCTTCCCTGGCACTGAGGTCAGGCTGACAGGCCTGTAGTTCCACAGATCCTCTTTGTGACCCTTCCTGTAGATGAGAGTCACGCTGGCAAGCCTCCAGTCCTCCAAGACTTCTCCAGTTGACCAGGAATGCTGACAGATGGTGAAAAGCAGCTTGGCAGTCGCCTCTGTCAGCTCTCTGAGCATACCTTGGGTGGATCCTGAGGATGCAGCCTGGGATGCTGTTGGCCTTCCAGGCTGTAGAAGCACACTGCTGGCACATGTCCACAGGGCCTCCAAGCCCTTCTCTGTATGTCTGTGCTCAGTGAGTTCTCCCTGTCTTAGACATATCTGACATGTTGATCGTAAGCCAGCCAAGGAGAGGAGGAAACTCCTTTGCCATAATCATGGTTTCTCAGACTCTTGCATTAGTTTTGTCTCACTTTTTTAGTTTTGTTGCGCCACTTAATGACACTTCTTGATTTATGTTGGTTTTGAAGAAGGTTGGGAAGAAGTTTTCTGTGTTTAGTTCTATGGCACTTTGCATAGTGCACCCTCAGAAAGTGCTTTCTGGGAACTTCCCTAAGATTTGTTGAGCACGAAGTGAGATTCTTAAATTTTTTAAAAGCAATCATGATTTGCTCTGGCTGTAATCAACTCCATCCAGCCTTTCAGTCACTGTGCGCAGCTTTACAGACTCTGTAAATGCTGTTCCCTAATTGCTTCTGAGCAATAAAAGAAATCCTATAATAGCCAGATCTTTTTTAAAAATCACTGTTAAATATTAAGCTGTCTTTTATGGTTTAAATGAGGCAGCCTTGTTGTGTGGGGAGCAAGAACTCTGGACGAAACTATTTGCAATTTTAGGACGCATCTTGCTCTCTGACTCTGGATTTAATTTTCTGATCACGTTGTTTTTGTATGTAAAGGGAGGATTATATATTCAACAGCTTTCAGAGTTCTTGGATACTTCTGTGAAAGAGTACATGCATGGGACTGTCTAACATACACATCTAAGAGGGTGCCTCAGTGTGTATGCGGCCCACTGATGTGCATGCACTGCTTCCCTGAGGACACTGCTTTTGCTCAGGAGACAGCTGTCTGGCTGTTCCACTTTATCAGAAGAATCTTGCCTACTTTTTCTTGCGTTATCCATCTTTGCAGCAGAAGGATCAGAGGAGTCAGGGCAGTAAACCAACTTGGAGCCTTTTCTACTAGCTGTCTATAAGAGGGAAATGCTCTAGATGCCCTCTGCCTGGAGGTGCCCAGGGTTGTGTGCTGGCTGTATCCCCATAAAAGGCCAGCTTGAGATCCTGCTGCTCTCCCCCCTCCCAGGCCTTTTACCTCTGTGGTGCACTATTTCTGCGGTAAAAGGCAGTAGAGTAGGTAGTACAGCTGGAGGTCTTAGCCAGGGTGACATCATGGATCAGGCAGACTGGATCGCAGAGGAGCTGGCAGCATGGGAAGGAGGAGGTGGATCTTGAGGTCTCCTAAGGTGGGTCGATGCCCTTGCTCCCTTTGCCACGTTGGCTCCCAAGCTGAGGTCACTTTGCAGCTGTGCACCTGCTCCCATGTTTCAGAATAGAGAGAAGAGCAACACCAGGGAGCTGTGGCTCAGGGTGCTAACTGTTAAATGTGAGACGTCAGGCTGAAGCTGTGTTCACCACATAATTTGGTTCTTCTTCCTTGCCCATGCTTCACAGTCCATGCTAGGGGCATGGGTCCATCCTGGGCTATGAGGATGAAACTACAGGAGGCTGGGAAGTGAAATGTTTGATGGAGTAAGGCAGATACAGAAACAAAGGGAGACTGGGGAATTTAGCTTAAGTGAAATGACAACTGGATTGAAAAAAGCTAGAGGGAAATGTTTTGAAACTCATGATGAGTAGGAGGTAAAAGAGCTGCAAGAGCTACACAAGTGATAGGTGAGGTGCCTAGGAGAAAGAACAAATGGGTAGGGGGAAGAGACAAGCTTACAAAGAAAAGAAATGATGAGCATGGGAGCATTTTCTTGAGAAAGAGGACATCTGTGGCTAATCAGAAATTAAATATAAAAGACAACAGAGTAACAGAACTGAGGTTATAGAGAAGAAGTAACCAGAAAATCCTAGCTACAAATAGGTATTTGAAAGAGGGATCTTTGTCTAAACAATGAAGTAGTGCATAATGTGGAGACAACTTAATGACAGACTAATTAACATATTATTTAGCATTTTGAACCCAACTTCCAGTCCTACTCTTTCTGCTTCTCAGACTCACTGAGCTTCATTCTGATTAATGAAGTAATTTAATAGTGTGTGTGGAAGAGAGACAGCATTTTTACACCTTATAGGAAGAGTGATGTCATGTTTTGGTTAGAATGGCAAGAGTTATAAAAATAGTCTGCATGAGTGTTGTAAGTTAGAAGACATGATGAAATCACAGCTTGAGTTGAAATGCAAACATTCAGCTGAAGGAACCTCATGCATAAGAAGTGGCCTAGAGAGTTTTTTTCTTAAGGAAGCCAAATAGACCTGAAACAAAAATAACTTCTTTCCCGGATCTTTTCATGAGAATCTTCAGGCAGGCCCCAGCCGATGACTTTCACAGCAGGAAATCTCAGTTTGCAAGCATTTGGAGAGTCACTAGGGTTCTCATTATCTGAAGTCTCCAAGTGATGATTGGTGTACTGCGTAGTGGTAAACATGGAAGTACAGCACCGTGTACAAAAACAGCATAAGTCTACTGACATTGGCTTTTTGGTGGCAGAGTTTCCAGTGAAGTTGCCCTGCAGAGAATGGCAGATTTAGGTAGTGCAAAAGGATTTAGGTTAAATAGCATAAAGAATTCCTTTACCGAAGGGGTTGTTAAGCACTGGGATAGGCTCCCCAGGGAGAAGGTTGAGTCAGCGTGCCTGGATGTGTTTAAAAACTGCCTGGATGTGGTGTTCAGAGACATGATTTACAGGTGGGTGGTTAGAATTAGGGTAGTATGGTTGTGTTGTGGTTGGACTCGATGATCTTGAAGATCTTTTCCAACCTGAGCAGTTCTGATTCTATGATGCTGTGCTGCTGGTGGGGAGATAAGGCTACAGAAGTAGGAGGAAAGGGAAGAACAAGAGCAGTTGCTGGATTTGCCAGAATTTGGAACCATGACTTACAGGAGAGCACAGCGTGGACCAGGTACTAAAGATAATGGGCAACTGTTCCCGATCTTTAGTGTAGTTCTTTGGATTTGTTTTTTATGCAGCACCTTAGATCTGGTGCTGCTGGTTCTTCTTACTATCTATTTTTTTTCTTGCTCTGGCAAAACTGGCCCTCTTTATTTCTTTTCTTCCCCTTCCTGGTTTTCTCAAGTTACCATTTTGTCCACCTTTGATCAGGAAAGCAGAAATACTTTGAAACATTTCTTTTAGAGCTTTCTATTATTTCCAGCTTTTGTTTACTCTTTTTTTTTTTTTTTTTTCTCTTGCTCGTAGTGATTTTTCCATTCCCTCTAATTTCCCCCTTTCATTTTTTCACAGTATCTGATTTAAAGCTCTGCCTTGCACTTCTGAAGATACTATAAGCTTTGCCCTTCCAGTGCTCTTTCTTACGGAGTTGTCTTGCATAATTTTCCTTGCATCTCAACCTGGCCGCTTATCTTAGTTTGCTGCTTTGGCAGTGTAACCTAATTTTGTTTCAGCAGTACCTGTCTGATGCTTTATTCACTGCTAGATATGATGACCAGAAATGACTACCTTCATCAATAAATAAGAAATCATACTCCTGCAGCTTTCTAGAGCTGCAGAACAGCTCTGTTTTGTTCACAGAAACAGGAATTCATGTTTTCTTCATGTGGATCAGAGATCTATCAAGAACTCACTTTTCATTCTCCTCATGTAAGTAAATTTTCATGTCCAGTGAGAGTTTTGAGCACAAAATTCACAAAGTTGCTCCAGGATGGAGAGAATGAAACAGAGAATGCTACAGATACGGTAAAAAAAAGGGGAATGGTAACGTATGTACACCAGACTTTCCTCCTTTTTATTCACTGTTTCTAAATACTTTATGCAACTAGGAAAATGAGAGCTCCATTATTATATGTCTTTGTTCAAAAATTGGTTGGGAAAGATAAGGTGATGAATAAATGCCTCGGGGCTGTTATGGAAAGCTATATTTACTTTCTAAAAAAGTCTTCCTATTTAATGAAAAACAGACACCGCAGTAGACATAGCATGCCCTCAATATATGCCAACGTACACAAAACATAGGAAGATCTCTGAATCACTTCGTATAAATTGCTGCAGATACAGGCACTGCAGTTCTTCACGGAAGCACGACGGTGATGCTTACAAGCTGTTGTGCAGCTTCAAATTAAGGTCAGAAGCGAATGTGATAGAGATCTTACTGTTGCTGTATTTATGGTAAACAAACGGTATGTATTGGTAACCTGTAGCATTTATTGGTAGAGTGTTTCCAAATAAAACAGTTCCTCTTTTTATTTACATTTACTTCAATTCCAGCTAGTACTAAGAACAGTGGATTTCTTAAAGGAAATTTAGCTAAAGCTTGTAGAGCTTTGGTTAGTCCTGCAAAAGAATCGTGGTCGTGACATTGAAATGACCACAATCTGACATGTTGCAAAGGTGCCACAAAGTTTGGCAAATGGGCAGAGTATATTTGAATGTACAGTGAAAGATTAAAAGACTGTGCGGTTGTTGTCATCTTCTTGTCTGATAGTCTGCCTGCTGTCCTGTCCTCATCGCCGTTTATTTTGTGTGCTAATTGGTTGCTGTCTTTCAGAGAAAGCTTAGAGGAACATTTTTAGTTTCTTTCTCAAAAGTGTTCTGCCTTTAAGTTGGGAAATGTAACAGTAACATCCCCCATATAACACAGGCATTTCCTCTAAGACCACATTCAGATGCTGAACAGCTTCTCTCTCTCATTCCACCACCATCCTGGATACTGAAGCAGAGTAAGTCAAAGGGAAGCTGCTGTTTTCAAGAAGGCTCCAAGACCGGACTGTGGCTGGTAGAACAGCTCTTTTTATTGGCATGCCTGTGCAGTGAGTGAGCACCGTCTGCATGTGCAGCAACGACAAGGGTCGTATCAAAGGGCTACGTGCAAAGCCAGAATGATTAACGAGTGAAGGAATACGTGCTGCTGAACAGGGCCATAGCTGCCAAGTGCCTTCTGTAAAGGGCTGGTAGCAGTGATGGGATCTGCATGGTTTATAAACAGGAGTGGCAGAGAACAAATGTGTCATGATTCATCAACTATTACCACCAGATTTCTTTGGTGTGATGACACATGTACACGAGTCCCATTTTTGTTTTTCTTGGGATAAAGCTCCAAGCAAGAGTCGTTGATGATATACATGTTCCTACATTTCTAGAAGTGATGGAGCAGTAAAAAAGTAGACCTTCTCTGATGTACAAAATGTGGAAACAGCTTCTCTCAATTGAAATGGGAATATTTTTGGTGGGATCATGCTGTAGTGTTTTGGAGATATAACTGTTCTTTTTGTTTATTGCTGAGATTGATCATAAGTTCAAGGAAGAGAGGAGAAACAGTTTCCTTTATTTTTGAACTTCTAGTTCTCTGCAGCCTGGGCTGGAATGTGTGGGTGGAGAACATCCCTGGGTTTTCCTTGCAAAAAAGGGAGGAATGATGTTTAGTGCTGTATGAGTTATTAGTGAGTATTTGCTGTGTCTGCTTGTTTGTGGCAGTATGTCTTTGGGAGACGGTGAGGCTGAAGACCTGAGTTTTGTGAAACCCCATTGATATCCAGTAACTTTACTATTTCATAGCATTTTGTAAACTTCTGTAGATAGAGCTGTATTTATAATTCAGATCTCCTGGGTTGCCTATCTGTGCTCATAACGTTGTAATGCAGATTCTGTTGATATCTCCGTGCTGAAGTCTGTAAGAGATGTGGGATTCTGTGCTGTCCTCTGTGAACCTCTGATGGTAATGAGGATGTGGTACTCGTATGTGTGGCAGCTGGAATGTGATCTACAGTTAAATGGGCAGGTCCAAAAATATTTTATTAGTTCATAGCAGGAAAAACTGCTGACCAGGTGTGACCTCACTGCTACTTTGCTGAATGGCTGTATGATATCTGCTTCCTTGAAGCTTCTAAAATGTGTTAGGAGCAGCCAGAAGATGTGTAATTATTCTCTTCTGGAGAGAGAATTTTTGCAATTGCTGTCATGACATTTTCTGTAAATATTAAGACTGTTAGATTCGAAGTTGATAAAGTGATTACATTCATAAGAAATTGGATGTACCCTGCTGTAGTTTCCTTTGAAATGAATGATTTTTGGGGAGTGAGTACCTCTTTGTTTTTTAATACTCTGAGGCAACTCTTTGGCCTAAGTCACGTATACATTCTTTGGCTGTTGCCTAGATGGTGCTTACTGTGTCAAGCATAATATTTGCTGAAAGCATCCACTTTTAAAGGATCATGTCGCATATCTTCTTTTCACCCAGGAAGGTGGGAAAGTTTTCTAAGTGAAAGAGTAGCAGCGCAGATGTTAAATGTAGAGGTAATATTGAACAGATTAAGATACGTGTTTTGCTTTGTTTCAGTGTTTAAGATGTTCTTCCAAATGGAGATCTCACTGGATGATGCTGTTTTACCTTGGCATATGTTAATAGCTGCCCTGAACCCATTTATGCTCCTGTGCAAGGAGAAATTTAATGGTGCATAATCAACTTTTGCCAGATGCTTAACAGTGCAAAGCCTTTAACAATTTGTACAGGAAAGGTATAAAACAAAACATTTGGATTTTGGATGCAACAGCTCCATCTGACTCGATAAAAATTGAGACGAGAGCAGTTGACATTAAATGTAGAGTGTTTTGAACTAATATTGACCCAGTATATCAAGCTTGTATGTGTCAGAAACAGACATGCAAGGTCGCCCAGAGTAAACACTGCAGACTTCAAGCACTGCCTTTGGACCAAAGTTTCTTTTTGCTTTTAAGTTTGTCAAAATGTGTGTGCCCAGTTTATTTCATTTTTACTGCCACAACAGAGGATGTTTTGTGACTGCACAGGCTCTGGTTCTTCAAAGACCATGATGAGCATTGTAAGTGGGGTTCTGACCAGCTCCTGGGGTGTGAAGCCAGCTCTGCCATTGACAGTATCTCCTATTTGTTGGTGTGTGTGCTGCAAATTTTGAGCTGTGGGAACTGGATGCTGCTGCTTGTGTCCTACAGAGACATTCCCTGGGAATGGCTGCTACTGTATGACTGGGGAAATTGAGAGGTCTTCAAGAACAGGGTGCTGTTGGCGAGAAATCTTCAGTGCAGAGATTTTACTATAGAAAGCATGTATTTTTATCTCTCAACATTAAAATGAGCTTTATTACTATGCAAACTTTCTGTATCTCTAACTAGCTGACATGAGAGTTGAACTAAATATTAGTCTCTGGTTTTCTGTTTTGCAGTATTGCATAGTTTTGCTTGTTGGCACACTTCAGGAACGCTAGGAGTATTTTTTTCTACTTCTTGCTCAATTTCATTCACAAGAATTCCACTTTTTTACAGTTGCTACTCATACTTCAAACAAACAATAGTTTAAAGTGCTGTCCTTACAGATATTGTGGCACTGCATTTTCTTTTTTTTCCAAATTTTGTCTCTGATGCTGAGAAGTGTTCATCTCAGCTAATGAGGGATAGGTGTCAGGGGCTGTACAGAAGTCTGCTGAACCATGCCTCCTTTCTCTCCTTTCTTAGAAGCTACAACTTCTAAGTTTATAAGCAAAAATGTGGTTTGGATCCTGAGAACTAATCAGGGCCAGCAGCTTGGGAACAGCTCGGATCTGCTTTCTGTTTGCAGAAGGTAGTGCCTTTATTATGATGGGCTCCTGGAGCTGTCTTTTGTCTGGTTTAGCAGTTCTTGTCTCACTCAGTTTCTTGCAGAGAGCCATTCCAGTGTGCTGTTTTATGCTGCCTCAGTTGCCTGCTTGAACTCTTTCTTCTAGCAAGGGGCTGAGAGGCAGCTGGCCAGGTATTTCCAGCTCAAGAAAATCACAAGTGGTTTGGCCAGTAAGGGTCCTCCCAGATGTCTTGCTGCGTAGGCACAGCTCATTTGCTTTTGTTGTGTGCTTGTGGTCATCTATTTTGAATGAAGAGTACTTATTATATGGACAAGAGCTCTGATTTAAAAGGTTGAACGTAAAAAGTAAATGATGATAATGTGTGTGGTGTACAGTTGTCTGTAAGCCTGGTGGGAATGTGGCCTTGTTTATTTGTATCTCTTCTGCGATGGAAGATGTTTGTTTGTAGCCTGCCAAGAGTCGTATGGTATCCCAGAAAACAAGGATGCTGTTGTGATGCTTTTGTGCGTGGTGATGTCTGTGCAGCTCAGCCCTGGGAAGAGGAGAAGTGAGCAAAGGCTGGAACTATGTGCTGTGTGCTCCTATCTTGGATGGATGAGTGGATGAAAAAGGTTGTTAATGAGGGCTTTGGGCACGTCATTTATTATGTGCCTTTTGCAGGGAAAATTGGATGCTTTGGCAAAAGTCATTGTGATTGGTGTAGTAGCAACTCTGGAAATACATGAGTGGGAGGCTTTCAAAGGGCAGTACAATATTGATGCCAAGCTGTGATAACAAAAGTCTGCATTAAGATGAGATAAATTACTGCTGTCCATAGTCCCACATTACAGCCTCTCCGTGCCATGTTGTTGTCAAAGCCCAATTAGTATCAAATAACTAGTCTGTCAGAGTTGGGTGGATACGTTAGACCTTTTTGTTCAGAATTACTGGCTTGTAGCTGCCGTTTTGACTGCTCCCAAACTCACTGCTCTGTTTGTATGTAGTTGTCACCATCACCATGGCATGTTTTTCTCTTGCTTGCATATTTCTTGCTGTTTATTTGTGGAACATTTCAACAGCCGCCTGGTTGTAGATCTGTCTTCTCCAGCACCCTTTTTGTGTTCTCTTTCAGGCTTGTGCTGCCAGTAGAGGACAGTTCCACACGTACAGCTTGGTAGTCCACATGGTCTGCTGGGATCTCCTTTTTGCTGTGCACTACTAGACCCCCTATCTTGCTGTTTTCCTGCAGAGGATAGCATTTCTTTTACTCGTCCCCAGATCCTGCTTTCTTTCCACATCTGTTAGCTCTCATTTGCTATTGGGTTTCTACTAGACACGTTTATCTTTCACACTAGCATGATTTAATTTCTAAAGTAGTTTTGTTTGTGCATCAAAATGATGCACATTTCTTCTGTTTTCTTCTGTGTGCGAAACGGACAAATGGCATTACTGATAATCTGGACTTCAGCATATGTGCAGTGAGATTTACTACTGTATTTGAAACCAAGTTGAGGAGGTTAGGAAAGATGTTACATTCTTTAGAGCCAGGTGGGGGAGTGGATGGACAATGTTGTGATATTTTGGAAGCATGAAGTGTGAAAACTGTTGATGTTTCATTTGCTGGCATTGCTTATAATTGCTGTCAGCTTTCCTTTCTGGATTCCTTTATGGCCTTCAGGATGAAAGAGGAAGGGGCGATAGGACAGTAGGAAGGCATGATTTGCTCACATGCTAGCTTTTCATATTCTACTCAGCAGTGACTTTCTGATAAGGAAAAAAGGCAAGAAAGGAAGGGATGGTGAATAAAAGAAAAAGTGGAATAAGGAGAAAGGTGTGAGAGTAAGGAGCTTAGGGGGAAAAAGGTAATGCAAGTATTCTTCTCAAGTTAAATTCGTTGTCTTTGTCAAAGTACTTTTTGCCAGTTCCTCGAACTCATGTTAGCTGCATAAAAATTATGTAAGCCTGTTTTTACCTGGTAGTTAGCTCCTACAAAGCCATTCTGTGCATGCATATGGTTAGAGAAATGATTTCCTATTTAAAATAAGCTCATTCAATCTACATTGTACATTAAAAGCAGGAGAAGTTTCGTTGTTGTTAGTTCTCATAGAATCCTTGATGTGTTTACTAACAGGAAGAAATGTAACTCTGTTTTAAAGAAAAAATAGATGCAAGCCATATGTACTGTGCACGGAAGGAAGCATCTAAAATCTGGTTTGAGTAAAGAGCTGTTCTGTGATCTCTTTGTAGAGCTGAAGAAGAAGTATTTTCTTTTAACAATTCCCTTGTCCCACTCCTGCCCTGTGCCTGATTTTCTCTCCGGATTTGTAAGCCATTAGAGATGGTAACAATTCTTTAAATGGGCTGCTTCAGAGAATTCTGAAGTTTTCCTCCTGCTTCTCACTTCTACCTGTGTTTCTTTAACATGGTAATTACCCAGACAGTGTAAGAAGATAGATGGGATGTGATTTAATTATTCAACAGCTTTAGTAACTCATCTAGGAACAGTGACAATTAACTGTATTGTACAGTTCATCAATCTTTACTCATCCAGAATTAGGAAAAAAAGAAGTGTTCTCCGCAAGATAGCATGCATGTGCTTTTCCTTCTCCAGATAATCACAAGACTGGAGATTCCAGAGGTTTCAGTCAACTGCTGTTCCCTGGTCATTATTGGAAGTAGCAGGAGACAGGGGAATTCTCAAAAGATGTCAAGCTTTCACTGCAGTGTTAACAGTGTCAAACAAAAACTGGGGGGAAACCAAAGAGCCCACTGGAAACAGGTAGCCAGTATCACTGTTGTTCTGAATATCCTATCTCTGTCTGTATTCCTGTGCTAGAGATTGGATGAGGGCCCTGGAGGGGGAGATGGGGAATCATCAGGAACAAGACACCCTGGCTGGTGTGCGCACCTGAAGATGAAGGAAGAGACATTGAGAGAGAGGTTGGAAACAGCTGAGCAAGGAGTCACCCCACAAGGAACTTAATGAAGAGCTGAGACTGAGACTGACACGTGTTGGCCATAGAGAATGACTGAGATGAGAAGTTTCTGGAAAGGAATGTGTGTGTAGCAAATAGCACTGAAGTGAGGAGATAACAGTGGGAAAAGTGCAGTGTTTTAAAAGGAAAAAAGTCTTTAAGAAGTCTTCCACACTTCAGTGGAAGAAACAGAAAGGTTGTTCTCACTAGAGCAATTATTTTGAAAGACTAAGGTGGGACTCAACATGCAGAATTTGCTGTTATTGGCAGATGCCTGTGAATCCTTGGTGAGATATCCATCTTCTGCCCTCTAGCTCCTAAGAGAATAACTTAAAACTGTTGCTGAGTTTTTTTGTGTGCTCTTTTCAAAGGGATTGATGGGTTGAATGGAAAGCACTCATTTCTTCTTCTACTTCTGCTGTATTCAACTTTATTTTATTGCTTGTTTATACTGACTATATGAAGTTGTATGCGAGGCATCACATTAAAAAAATATTTACAACACAAAATCAATAATGTTAGCATGGAATTCTGGCCATGCCAGTGTGTTATAGTGATATTTAATTATGTAAGTTGTAATCATACATACTTATGACTTCTTATTGTGAAGGCCTGAAGAAAGAGATCATGTCAGTGTAGTATTTTGCTCTTTCTCTACTGTACTGTAATAACCTGTCATACAACTTTTGCTGCATTTGCAGTGAAACTGAGGTTTCAGTGATAAAAATCCCTGTTTTCTTTCTTTTTTTTTTTTTTAATAATGATAATTTATAACTAAGACAAAGTATCTCTGTGCTGCCATAAGGAGATGTTTCGTACTGAACTCACCTTCTTTTAGATAATAAAATACTTGCTCAGGAGGAGAGGGACATCTTATAAGTGCCTCAGAAAAGAGGAAATCTTCATTCACAACTGTCTGCTTTTAAAATGCATTAGCCAAGAAAGTGCAAATTTGCAGGAAATGTGATGGTGTTGTTTACAGCACATGTAGAGCTCTGGTTACTAGGGACAAATCAATACCACCAATTGTTAGTGCGTTTCTTATTATGTGCCTTGCAGCTCGCTTTCAGAAAGGTGAGCATTTGTGTGTGCTACGAATGGGTAACTTCCAAAAATACAGTCTGTATAGAATAGATGTAATGGTAAATACTCAAAAAACTTGGATTCTCACACTAAATAACTACAGTTTAGAGACTCTAAGTGAGTAGTTTGTGTAGGTAGTGCTGATACCATCTCTCTACCTCACAGTTACTGTAAAATACAGTTTGTTAGTATTCATGAAGCATGCAGACATTGTTGTGATGAGCGCTACAGAAAGCCCAAGAGGAAGTGAATAATTCTATCTGGAGAGTTGCATTGCAGTGTAGTGCCATAAATGAAGCAATAGGGCCACGCACTGAACTTTGAGAGAACCAAGTAGTGACAAGCTGCTCATTAAACACATATATACCCAGTGCACTGAATGTAACTTTTTTGTGCATCTTAATATAGGTGTGGTGGTCCATGGTCCACTTTATTATGGCCATGTCCTGTGGGCTTGATGCTACATTCAATTTAAGTTTCTTCCTGCTATGTCATTTGTGTTCTGCTAGCTGTGCGTGTTCATGTGCGCAATGCTCAGTGAAAGCTCCACCAGAGTTCTGCTTTACATACATTTGAAGCAAAAACAAATACCTACTTTCAAGTCATTACAAGTAAATCATTCCAACTGGGGAGAAGGGAGAAAAAATTAAGGGCTTACTTCTAGAAATGCAGATAGTTGCAGTCGTGTGATGGAGCTTCCTGAATAGCCTTCCTCATGTGAGAGGTTCTCAGAGTGAGGCAGCGGTGCTGGCTGCTGCTCGGCATCCCTCGCAGTGCTGGTACCCCACTGATCAGCCATGTTGGTGACGTCCTGTGCGCGCTGCATAGTGATTTAGAAACCTGCTCGCATTCCATTGGAATTTTAATTACTGACCTCAGTAATGAGACAACTTGCTGGGCATGGGCATTTTATTGGTTAAAGGTGTGATTTGTTCCCAGCTTCCTTTGGGCCCGCTACTGCCGTTGTTTCCTGCTTGTAACTTCCATTGAAGTGAATAGTGGTTTTGTCTTCTGGAGGAGTTTAGGGTAAGGCACTTTTGCCTATAAACCCTATTTCTGATATAGAAATTTAACATTTCTTCTAGAATACTTTCTTGCATGATAAAGATAAACTACTCTGCAGCCATTGTGCTGGAGGGGCTGATAACAGAGCATCTCCACCACCTGTCTGCGTTTTTTTTTCTTCTAGTTACCCAGTACAGAAGCTGCTGCCTCACTGGCATTTCCTCAGGAGATTACGGTAATTGGTGTGGGAGGAGAATAGTCCTTGTGAATGCAGCTGTGTTGCTCAGTGTTTCACTCCTGCATCGTAGTTCATGTCCTGGTGTTTTCCCTATTAATGCAGAATGTTTATATAGTACCAAAGCTGCTAAGAATCCAGACCCAGATGTTTCTCTGGGCTTTGTTTTGTTTTTCCTGTTTACCCTGAAGTTTATACTTGTTGGTTGTGGAGCTTAAGCTACCCTGGCTGAAGCCCTAATATTTTGTCACTGCTGAAGTTGTTTGACCTTTTATGTGGTAACATTTTCTGATAGATTTGCATAGACATTGTAAACAGGAGTGTATTTAAGCATAAAGGAAACATGAAAGTTACTGCATAGAAAAAAAAAACCAAGTTATTGTCCAAACATCCATCTGCATTTTCCTCCTTGGCTGCTGGAGTCATGTTAGCTGGAGCACATTAGCTAGGCTGTTGTAAGGTAATGCCTTTAAATTCAGGCCCAGACAAATCTGAATTGGAGCTGTGAAGATGATGCTGGAACTGACTTGGAGAGCAAGGTGGGAGTATGTGAATATTGACAAAAACCCAAGACAAGCTCCTTGTCTGAAGTCTTGGACTACTGGAGGGGGACTGGTTTTTTATGCAGGTAGATAGTGATAGAGCAAGAGGAAATAGATCTAAACTGAAAGAGGGGAGGTTTGGTTTGGATGTTAGAAAGAAATTCTTCACTCAGAGGATGGTGAGGCACTGGAACAGGCTGCCAGACAAGTTGTCAGTGCCCCGTCCCTCAAGGTTTTCAAGGCCAGGTTGGATGGAGAGCCTTGGGCAGTCTGATGTTGTGAGTGGCAGCCCTTCCCATGGCCAGAGAGTTGTAACCAGATGATCTTTGAGGCCCCTTCCAACCTAGGCTATTCCGTGATTCTATTATTCAGTCTCTGGTTGAAATGGGTAACATTTTCTATGAGGGAGTTTGAAGATCTGTTGGGAATACTGAGTCAGACACGAGAGGATGAAATATATGTTGTTGATATCTGCTTTGTAATTTCTTTAGGCACTTGTATATTCGTTCTTGTTTCCACTTAATCTGAGGCTTCAGTATGCTCTGTCTCAGAGACTTTCAAAACTTGATTTTCTAGAACTTCCCAGTATAATTGCAAGTTTCATCTTTTAATTCAGAATCATATAAACTCTCTCATGGTGACTTAAAAGTCGGCCCTGTTGGCTCATAAGCTTCACTAACCTCGGGGAGTCCTCTCAGCGATCGAGGTTGAAAGTGGAAGAAACAGCATGAAAGGTTCCTGGGGTTTCTCACAGGACTCCTATTTTTCCTAATGTACTTGTGCTGGTGAACCACAGAATGTGTCACTGGTGGGTTTGTGATGGGACAGTGCTGAATACAGATTGAAAAATATCTGAGATGGTAGATGTTCATTTTTTTTGTAAATCTGTCAGTGGTTTCCGGGCTGGTTTGGCCAGGTTCCCTGACTAATGGGGCAGGGGGATCCATGAACCCATGCATCGGGAAAGGAGAAAAGGGAAAATGGGCTTAAGAGAAATGCGGCGGGCAGCAGCGATCTGAGGAGCAAAGGGAATTTACTGAGTAAGATATCGGAATGTAAGATGACACAATATAATACAATACAGTTGGAATTGAGGGTAATAGATCAAATAAAATGAGAGAGACTGTCCAAAAATGGAAGGCCTTACTCTAATGCTGAAGGCAAGATGGCTGGGCAGCACATATAGAAAGACAAACAGAAAGGGAAAAGGGGCTCCTTGTGACCTGCAAACAGTCTTTTTTTTCCCTCTGCATGGAAAACGGAAATGAAACAGTGAGCAGTCCTCTGGGATATGTAGTTCTTCTCTTCTGAGAACCAGGCATACCCGGCACTATCGACAAGCCACCAAACTCTGTAACTCCCAGCTGTATGGTGTTCTGATGTGGGATACCGATGATAAAAGTGGTAAAACCATGACGAAGTCAAAGTGGTGTGTTAAAAAACAAGTGTTTGTCCCAGTGAGAGGAAATCACTATGAATGAAGACTTAAAAATTGTATAATATATTAGATAAAAAGAAAGAAATGGAAGGCTTTATGTCCTCGGAGAGGTGAATTGCATTCCTGCTGCTTGCTTGATTCTGCAGTTGGTTGTAAAAATACACAGTGATACTGAGCTTTGAAAAGTCCGTGAGCAAATGCAAGCCTCAGTTCAGCAGTTTCTAAAATTACATAGGCACCACTGATTTGTGCCTGTTAGGTTGTTGGTTTCAGGCTTTGGTTAATATCAGAAGTCGTGCATGCACTTTGATGTTAACACTCTTTAATGTCCAAGTTTACATCTTTGTTTCCATGATTTTTGAAGATAAGACCGGAAAGAGTGAAGCATGCAGTTCATTGCAGCTGGCAGCGGTAACCTTCGTGCTCTCAAAAAGGCTTTTTAATTTTCAGTTGCAACAAGCAGACCTGATGTGAGAAGGCTGTAGTCTGTTAATCTTCTTGCCATGAAAAAACTGCATATTCTAGTGGGAGTTTCTTCTTTGCAGTAACCTGTTTTGGTGATACAACTGATACGTTTAACAAGACTAATTGCATTTTATAGGATATTCTCTGCAAGCTTTTCTGCCTTAAAACAAATGGCAGTGATACAGCTGATATGTCATGACTATATTCATGTAATGTGAAGTGGTTAGGCTATAGGTTATCTTTACAAATATCTGCTTTATGGCTTAAAAAGGTGATTGTTGCTCTATAGAGGAGGGTGGAATTATTGATGGTGGTGGCAAGATGGGCCTTCTATCTTGCACTGGGGAAGAAAAAAAACATTTCTTCGAGTATTTAGCATGTCTGGAGAACTCTGGTAGATGAAGTCCATTGCTATTACTCATTTTTTTCAGGAAGCTTAAGCCATCGTTAAGAACTCAAGGTAGTTTAGATGTGAAGGGACAGAAGCAGTGTGTCTCAGATGAGATTTCTCTGATAACGATGCAGGGGAGTTGGATAGCATAAGTACTATGAAATCAAAGCAAGAAAACTTGAAAGATTGATTTTTTTAATTTTTCTTCTGATTTTGTATTTTTTTCCTAGTTACAGAAAAAAAAAACAGCTATTTTTTCATAGTTATTTTCCTTCTCTGTAGAGGAGCAGTTCTGTACTTGTGGACAAATTGCACTAATAGCAGACCACCACTTTACATCACAGAAGTGGGAGGCACACTGTGTTTTGCAGAATTGGAGCATTATAGGGTGATTTGTAGAGCAGCTTTGGGCTGACTCTTCAGCATATTCCACCTTCAGCTCTTCCTGGATCTTTTTGTACATAAATCAAACAGACCTTCAGTGTTTCCATATTGTGATTATTTGCTATGTAGGAATAACTTTTTCTCTTACAAAATCTTGGTCATCAGTATTGTATCAGTTTGGTGAGTGAAGAAAACAAAGTTAAGAGAAATTAAGTGGTTTATGGAAGATCAGGGAAAGGTTTGAAGAACAGAGGGATCTTCAAATCCAGAGCTGATGTGATTTCTCCCACTAAAGTTTTACTTGTGCAAGAGCTTCAAGGTCTGGTCCCTCATGGTTGTTGGTGTTGGATCAGCCATGAGGCAAAATGTCTGTGGCCCAGTCAGAAATAATGTAATAGTTAAAATCCTTAATCCTGCTTTTCTTTTTTTTTTTTTTTAAATAGGTTCTTTTCAATAAAATTAGGTAATTCTCTTTTGTTCTTGGAATACTTTAATGGTCAGAATGGTTCTCTACTCATAGAAGTGATGATACTCCTGGGCAGGGAACTATGAGGATTTTTTTGCTTATCTTTAAATACCCTAAGCAATTTAAGTTTTCAAGTGGTTCCTTTCTTCTCCAGCCTGTCTGCCTTAAAATTGTGCTTATTTAACTTCTGGGAGAGGAAGGAACAGTGTTTTTGTAGGAGTTAATGTTGCCTGAAAATCTAGGTGGCCAACCATAATAACGAAATGCTGATATCCCCTTTCGCCAGATTGAGTATGGATGATGCTACCAAAACACAATTAACAGGTGAAGAATTACTTTTAACCTGCCATAGCTGGTATGGTAGGAAAAGAGAGCGACTCTTCATTCAAATTGTTCTGAAACTTTTTCAAAACATATGAGAACTAATCTATTTTAGCTCTCTTTCTGATTTCAGGTGTCCATTGCATGATGATACACAGAAATATATAGTATTGTTGAAGATGGATATAAGTATTCAAATAGCTGAATGTAATTACATTGTTGAAAGCTTGCAGAAATATTTCAAGGCCTTTTAAAATCTGTTGTAGGACATTAAGGAGAACTAGTTACAAAAGTGAAATTGCACAAGTAGTTTTGCTCATCCCTAGAATTCATCAGGAAGCATTAACAATCGACTCATTTTCTACCCATAAAATGATCTCTGTCACGTTTTGCCCACTCAGTGTGCACCAGTGCTCAGGAGCCAGTCTGGCATTGCTCTGCAGCTGGTGCTAGTTTTTTTGGTGACCGGGATTTGAAGACCTTAACTCCATGAGGTAGCATGGCAGCATGCAGTTCTGAACATCTTCTGCAGTGGAGAAAACTGAAAGAATGGTATGAAGAGAAAGAGCTTGGCCTTTGGGAGGATTCAGCACTTTCAAAGTTTTAAGGAGGGGTTTCTGTTTGGAAAGGAGGGAGCTACATCCATGGTCCTCTGAACTTTCATACGTAATGCATCTTTCTGATAGAAAAAGAAATGGTTTCAGGTCTTGGCTTTCTCAGAATAACTCTTAAGGGAGAAACTGTTGATAAAAGGAGTGTAGGACAATTTCTGTGATATAGTCGCTCTGCAGTTTTTAATTAAAGGACTAATGTCTAGAATAACATTCTAAGCATCACGTCATAGAATCGTAGAATCAAATCCTTTCGTTTAATAGGGCCTGAGACCTTCCTGAGGAGGTGTTTTTTCCTTCACTTTAAAACATCCTTAGCTGTAATTTTTGCATTTCTTGTGCAGCATTCTTCCCCTCCTGCATTATTTAAACTTGTGATGAGGGATGTGAAAAGCTCATTTCTGTGTCCAGGTGTCCAGTGTGCCTGTCTGTATGCTTGTGTGCTGACATCCATGTATCATCTGGAATCTCATCTGAAATTAGCTAGATGTTATGGGAACGTGGTACAGCTGGATTTGTGTGTGCATATGTACGCATGTAAATGTGTGTGCACGTGTGCATGTGTAAATGTGCATGAGTATTCTTCTGCACACAAAATATTTTCAGATCTTGCTCTGAGACCTTGGTGAGATCACTGTTCTCACTGAGTTTGCAACTACTGGAAGCCAGGGCAGAGTAAACCATAACATATTTTTGAACAGCTGATACGCTTCAGAGTCTGGAAGTGCAGAGATGTTATGGAAACACTGACTCTTACTGCAACTGTGTAAAAGGACACAACAATAAATAAATTTTGTAATAAAATAGGTGATATCTGGCATTTAAACTGATAGGTTGCATGGCTTTACGTTGTTACAGCTTAGTGACGGGCTAATGACTGCATTTGGCAGTTTGAACCCACTGGAGGAAAAAAAGAGGAAATTAACACCAGCTCTATTTGTGTACAAAACATTAATGGCAGTAACTTTTCTTATTCTGTTGAGGCCAAGGTGCAAGGTCTGTGGGTTTTAAAGTTGGGGATGATGCACCTAAGAGTTTTTTTTTTTTTTTTTTTTTTTTTTTTCTTTCTTTTTGTGGCTTCTCAGCATGGCTAATGCAGTTTTCATCAGGCTACAAATGCCCTTGTAAAACAGCTTTGAGGCCTGGTGTTGCTGCTGGCTTGGTAGAAAGTGACAGCGCCACAGAATATCCCTCAGTGTCTACGAGTGAAATGAGCCAGTTACCCTCAGATAGGCATAAACGCGCTATTAGGTGGTTGAGAAATACATTTTTCCCCCTAAAGCCCTTCTGGGAATTTATTGTAGCGCCTTTGATGTAACTAATTAGCTGCTCAAAGTAAGCAGTGACTAACAATCTAATAACTGGCTAATGGAAGAAACTTCATAATGCTTTCAAATCAGGATTCTTTGGAGTGTCTTGCAAGAGGCTGAGGACCTTTTCCCCGATGAGAAATGGTTGCCAATAGTCAGATCCTGATGTCAGCAGTCGTTTTTCCACTATATTTGAGACTCCTGGTTCTTTGAAGAGCCTGGATGTTGGAGAGAAGTGATAATCCCAGAGATATTCTGGAAGTGTTAAGCTTGATTTTAGCCATGATCAGCAGAATTGGAGTGAACTGTTTAATTTGGGGCTGTCACACAGTAACTTGCAGGCAAATTTTATACAGTGGAACACGTTATAGAAGGGGAAATGAAAAAGTCAAGTTGTTTTTGCAAGGGGTCTTTTTTTCTCTCATGTGAATTTCTCAGTTTTTAAAAAAATCAGAATCTATTCTACCAAGAAGGGGAAATGCTTCCATGTACATTCTGGTCCTGCAGATTTAAAAGCAGAAATGATACAGCCACTTGTTAATTTTGCCAATTAATTCTACCTTCAAATGTCTTCTTCATTAAGGCTTTCTTTTTTCTTGTCTGCTGGAACTGCAGAGAGCACTACTGCTAGGAGTCCCTTTCTCATCAACCTAATGATAGCATTTTTACCTGTGTTAGTAAACATCTCTGAGGTGTTTTCTGCTCACAGACCGCTCAACCCCCCACCAGATAGGCCAGTTCCGATGCTGGATGTGGATCCCTCTTGCTCTACTTGCATGAGAAGCTTTCCTGAATCTGTAGGATTACGATGCAAGTAAAGCAAGCAGGATTTGGCCATGTAGGCACCATGAAGGTAAGCTTCACCACCTGCTCAATACCTGGGTATGAGGTTTAGTGTTTCTTCCACAGCAGCCAATGTCGTCACTCACACCTAAGCCAGAGCACTGGGGGCTGTGCTTGTGAGTGGTGTTAAGTATCACTGCAATAATCCACTGTCTGTAATGGGAGAAACACGTAGCACTGAACTTGGGGAGAGAGAAAATGGCTTTCAGCTGCTTTGATTTAAATTGTTTGTTATTTTGAAGCCCGTGTGGAAATAGACTAGGAGACAGTTTTCTTTTCGAAAATGCGGCTCTGATTTCTTTGGAGCATCACCCTGCAGGCTGCTGAGGACTGGTGCCTTCAGTAGCTCCATTGGAGCTTGCAACCCAGAGGCTTGAGGCTGGGACTCCCTGTTTCAGAGGTTCAGGCTTCTCATCCTGACAGCCTGGCTACTCATCTGAGCAGCTCTGGGCATATATTGCCAGGATACTGCAGGAACATGGTTTACAGCAAACAGCTGCACTTCTTGATCCGGGGTCGTTGAAGTATTGAAGTCAGTGGGATGGCTTGAGTATCAGGTCAGTAACTTTGCTCACACCAGTTCCTCCTTTTTTTTTAAAAAATTTTTTTTTTTTTTTTTTTCCTTTACGTTCTGCAAAATACTTTGCGGAACAAAATATTGCCTTGGTCAGCATGATACAGGATTGGGGCACGGCAGTTTAGCCCTGCCTTGTGTCCTTGTTTGCATTTTGAGAATGAGAGTCCTGGGGCTGGCAAGGAGGTCTCTGCAGAGCACTCTGCCTTTGTGTATGGGTAGCTGGCTGTTCCTGAAGAAGGATTTTTCAGCTTAAAGAAGATTTTTGGCATCTGCCTATAGGTCTGATGCTGGGGTTGTAGAAATAGACTCCCAGTTACACTCAGTAAGTATTTGCTTGTGTAAAATGGAGGAAGGTTTTATTTTATATAGTTGCATATTTATCTGCTTAACTTGAACCACTTTATTTGAGAGGACTTGGATGTCAACAAGCAGTGTAAATTCACCCGGACTATTAAGGAATTGGTCCAAGACGTATCAAAGCTAACAGATATCTCTCCAATCCAGATGCCTGAAAAAAATTTACCTGTATTGTAAGCTGTTTCATGCCTTTACCAGTTCTCCAGAAGTCTTGGGAGTTGTGTGCACAGCAGAAAAGACTGCGAGTCATGGTTGAGTAAAGCATCACTGAGGTGATGGTGAAGCAGCCTGAGTTCTGCACAGGCCTGCGTCTTGTCTTTTTCAGGTCAGTGGAAGCTCTGCTGCTGACCCAAAGGAGCGCAGGATCCGGTTCTCTTTCAAAAGTCATGAGAACTGCATTGATGCGCTGTGTTCTGGCTTCCTCCGGACTTTCAGAAAAGGAGTGTATTAAATTGTACTGTATCTAGACAGATCATTTGTATAAAATAACAGGATGGGGTATTCTGGCAGTATTTTCAGCACTGAGTCCATAGGTGGTTGTACTTTGTCTTGCTGATAAAAAGGAAGAAAAGAAAAGGACAGTTTTTTTGAAACAAACTAAAAATCAGGGAGAGGAGCTGTATATTTCTATTTCAAAGGTCACCAATCAGTTTCTGGAAAGTACTATACATATGGTAATGTGAAAATAACTAAGCTGGAAATCCATTACAAATGGGAATATAAATCTATACATTTTCAGTGGTGAGCTCAGATAACGTATGCTATTTATAAGCACAGAAGTCTTGTTCAAGGTATGCATAAGCATTGCAAAGAAATTAAGTAGTGTACTTGTTATCTGACGCATTTTGTAGCCTCTCAGATGGTTGGACTCTTACTTTTACAGCTGACTACAAGCGTTGTGCTTTGTATCTGTGGTAGCCTTTCCGGAGTGTGTGCTTCATGCACAGCTGTTCCAAATGCAGGAAAGCGACAAACTTGGGACCAGGAGTGTTCAACTTCAGCTCCTGTACCCGCCCAAAACAAGACTTTGGTTATAACGCACACTGTTTTTAAAGGCAGGCAAAGTCCTGCTGATGCATTTTTTCCTGCTTTGCTGTTAAACTGACCAGAGAGTAGTGATCAATAGATGTATGCATGAAGCATCAGATACCCGTGTCTTGATGAGCCTGGCAGTTGCTCTGTTCCAAGGAAAAAAATGCCAGGTCGCAAAAACATAGACCTTAAAAGTGAGGGAAATTGCTTTCTTATTAGATACCTATTCTATTAAGAATCTAAGTAGTCAGTCTTTTCTTTTTTTTTTTACAGCCTTCCTCCCCCTCATTCTGGTTCACAACAAGCTAAAATGGTGCTTTTCTGGGAAAGAGTGATATTCTGACTTCAGTTTTGTAATTTAATGATGGAGAGTTTCCTTAGTAAACCAAATTTAGAGTACTAGAATGCTTATCTTATATCCAGACCTTGAACATAAAAGGCATTTTATACCAGCAATTGTTCATTTAATGAGCAATTGCAGAGTGCAGGACGGTTAAGGGATTGAGCTATATGCACCATTATTGCAAGAAGTATTCCGAAATACCAGAAATAGGACGTAAGCTCTGATCAGGGGGACTGTGAGCACAATTACCTTCTTTTCAAATCCTTCTGTGACACTGCGGGAGGAAAAAGGACTTTGAAACTTGAAAGGAAAGAGCTTGCTTTCAACCTCAAAAGCTAGGAGGAAAGGGCTCTGAAATTTGCTCAGTATTCCCAATTCACCATTAGCCTGTTTCTTCCTTTAGCCTCAAGGCATTCTCCGCTTTTTGAAAAGATGTTAAGAAATTCAGTCACAATAGAGAGCCTAGTTTTGAACATGTTTCACTCTGTCCATTGAGGTCTGGTCTTCAGCCTTTGTGTGGGGTGAATTGAGCTGAGCAGCAAGCTGGTTGGGGAGAGGTGAATGAGCAGTCTCTGTGCAGTCACAAATTCTGGCAAAGAAAAGATTACCCTCTCCTTTATTTTACAATATGCATTCCTGTACAATCCTGCTAGTGGCAATATGCGGAGCAGAGCTTGTGCTTAGGTCAATATGGAGCACTTGGTTTATAGCAACTCTTGTTAAGTTTGTCTTGTAATTGAAGCTGCTGTTGACCTTGCTAGGAGACCATTTGTAAAACCGTTTATTTAGCATAAACTGAAATAATAAACCCTCCTTCTCTTAGGCCGATTGTGATAGGGTGACATTAGTTTGATTTAATGATTAGCCGCCTGACCCCTCAGCTACAGAGAGCTGCTTGAATAGGGAGAGTTCACTAGGAAGCACACAGGAAGAATACTAATGAGCTTGTTAAATTTAGCATGGCACCAACCACTTTTAATTCCTCTAATGAGAGAAGCACTGCCTCTGAGAGAGAGGGAGGGAGATGAGGAGGGAGAAAAAGAGAGGGAGGAATGTCCACAGCCTGTAGCCAGAGAATTTTGGGCAAGAGAAGAGCTTGGAGAGCGTGTAAGCCAGGGTCTTTTGGACTGCGTTGTAAGTACGTTGTCTCTTCTCTCACCCAGGTGCAGCATGTTGGCAGCTCGCCTGCGTGACCATAATGTTGTTACCTATGAATTGCGGGCAGAAATATGGAGAGGAAACTTAATGCATAGATGGATTTAGCTGAACTGCTGCTTCTCGTCTGAACGGGGGTATCTCTGAAGTGCGGTGGGAGTGATTTTTAGCATCCTCTATCAACGGATTTCAACTTCTTTTTAGTTGCTGGCTTTAAAAGATTTAGGAGAAGAAGCTTCTTTGACTTTGTGTCTTGATGCCTGTGGAACTGTGATAAAACAAACAAACGAAAGTTAACGGCAGAAGAAAGTTCAGTGGATTCTTGTGTTTGATTTCTGTTTGCCTCGATTTTTAATTTGCTTTTAAATTAGCCAAAAAACTAGAAGCGTGTTTGTTCAGGCATACTGTCCTGTGTGAGTTCTCTGAAAATGCTTGCTAGTTAGAATGAGGTGCGCCTAGTTGCTAAACACTTCTAATAAAAACCACTTCTGATCGGAGTAGCAGTGCATGGCAGAATTCTGAATGAATGCGATTGTTCCAGACTAGGTGCTGGTAACACGTGTCTCTGGCGCCCAGCTTGTTAAGGCAGAATGGGGCACGCATGAAGAAAGAGAGTCTTAGGCAGATTGCTTTGGAGGCCTGATTACTCTTTTTTGTTCTTTTGCTTTTTTTCCCCTAAGTCTTCCTCTTAAACCTGCGGAAGACAGGGTGAACTGTGCTGAAGTTGGAGTACCACTGGTGGTAAACGGGTGGAGGTGGGGGAGAATCGGTCCCCTTGGCTGTAATTTATTTCTGCAAGTTTTAGTACATCAGATGTTTCTTTTGACCCTAAACCAAACCACTTTTAAAACTTGAGGAGAGCAGCAACAGTTGCCATGCATTTGTCTGTAAGACTTTGGCAGATGCTGCCGGAGCAGTGGGCTGTTTGCTTACGTTTTTGCTATAGAGCTCCACTTGTTGCCATGGTGGACAGCATGTTTCTGTCAATAATTTGGCCCGGCACAGCTTGTCTGCACTCACTCTCAAACTTTATCAAGTAATTCAGCTGAAACAGAACAAGATTAGACCGCTTTTGCCTTTTGGCTCACTGAAGTGGCTTTACTGCTGTTGAGAGACTCGGCAGAATGACTGCAGGAGAAGTTTCCCCCTCAGTGTGCAGGAGGCTCTTCTAAACCTCCCAGCTATTTGTATTGTGCAGTGCGGGTACTGTCAAGCCCCTCATCTGCCCCCAATCAAAAGAAACTGCGGTTGGAGTGGGTAGTAGATGCTAAAATGCCAGTCTGTTGTGTGTTATTGCCAGAACACCACCATGTTTGCTTTTTTTTTAAAAAAAAAGAAGTCTGGATGAAATTTTATACGGTAGGCAGTGTACAAAAGTGTTTGACTTCTAACAGCAAGCAGCATTAATGTAATGATGGGGGAAAGATGGTTGATACAGAGGAAAAAATACTGATTTTCTTTTGTTTCCTTCCCATTATTCCTTCCTAAAAAAAAAAAAAAAAAAAGGAAAGCTTTTTAAAGCAAAACACATTTTTCCTTGAGTTTCAAAGTTACTGAAAATAGGCTTTGAATTTCATTCCAGAATTTAAAAAAAAATGTTCCATACCAGTCCCCAGTGCCTTGATTGATGACACATGCATGTTTGGAGAAGAAAAGAATAAAACTGAAGCCTGTAGACAGGCATTGGGTTCTTGTATTCCAGGATGGCAGTTTTAACAAATATTATCTTTATATGGAAGAGTAAAAGAACTGAAATCCTCTCTGATCCTCAGATCGATTATACAGCCACACAAATCACTTCAAGCTCACTGGCTTCCATATCGTGGTAGCACAGGTTAGCTTGCTACGCTTAAGGGTCTGTCAAGATTTCAAATAGAGTATAATCCCCTATTTTCACAAGAGTTTACATCTCATCAGTGAAAGTTCACTCTAGGTTGAAACTTAACATAAAAGATTCCAGCTAGGGAGAAATGCGATGGAAAATATAACTTCGGTTAGGGTGATTTATTTTTTATTTTTTCAGTTATACAAGCTGTTTTCTGAAAAACTTCGTATAAGTTTTAAAGTTTTAGGTTCCCTTTTGCAGTTCTCTTAAGTAAAAACAGGTTTGGTGTAAAAAGTGGAAACCTTAAACCGCGCTAATCTAGAGCAGGGACCAGTGCCTGTGCATATTAATAAAAAGTAGAAAAGGGCAAAGGGTTTAAACTCTACAGTGTTGTTGTCTGTTTCTATTAACTCTTTCTCCTCAGCCCCAATAGCGGAAGAGCTCTGTGTGGAGAATTACTGCTGGCTGTTTAAAGAATTCAGTCCCTGGAAGATGCTGATAAGTCAGCAGCCCCTGCTTGCTGTAATACTTGGAGATAGAAAAATAATTAAGCACTCAATAGATTGCATTGTTGGGTTTTGTTGTTACGATTTTGGAGGAGAGGGGGCAGGGAAATGCCTGGAAAGCTCTGCATGAAAAGTAATGGTGTAGCTATTTGAGACATAACACCCCAAATTAAACTCCAGGTATTTAATACACATGTAGCCTGTTTGTAACGTAACATACATGAAGGCAGAATTACACGAGTGTCGAACTTGTGTGAGTAGTCGTGATCAATTGGTTGCTGATGCTTTTGCTGTTTGAATGAGTGCAGCAGGGCAAGTTGTAAGTAAAAATGTGGCCCTGACCTTAGCAATTCTGGCCCCTCACAGCTGAAGTGAAATCTTGACACTGTCATAAATGACTCTGTTTTGCCTGTGAGTTGTAGAATAAGTTTCCCTGAGCTGCTTTAATTTCCTAAGAGTACTTTCATTTCCTTTGCAGTTACCTTTTCTGCACCCAATATTTAGTCTTCTGGGGCTCCTCATATACTTTTGAACAACTTCTGAAACTGTCTGTATTTATTGGTACTTCTTCAAGTCATATTGGTATATGCCCACGTGTGCAAGGTGTTTTATTGAGCTGAGCAAGGCTGCAACTGGAGCATAGACATCTGCCAGAATCCAGCACACAATTATGCACTTGTTTAGGGAAGCGCCTCTGTATTTTAATAACACAATAGCAGAGCCCCTTGGTGTGGTTTTTGAAGGCTGCTTGTGATCTGCAGGAATTGCTGGGCTCACGCAGGAGCCCAGGCTTGGCTAAATGCCTGGCTGTATGGCAAGGCAGGCTGGTGGAGCAATCGTCAGAAGGCCTTTTGGCCCCTCCACAGCAGGCAAATGGGGTGCAGAGAGGGAAACTAACAGTGGAATGGGTGAAGAGCCCCGGCCTGGCAGATGTGGCAGGGGAAAGGCCTGCAGAAGCATTTGCCTTCTCTATGCTGAAGTGCTCACAAGCAGTGTGGGCATAGGGTTTTTTCCAAACTGGTCCTTGGGTTCCACTCTCCTCATTCTCTTTTGTTTTTCCTCTTGTTTGTTGAGAATTCAAGTGCTTGGACATGGGAGGAAGGGAATGGGGGGGTGATCACCCCACGTGTACCTGTGGCAGCACTGCTGGAGCAGTTGTCCCTGCTCCGCCTGTCTTGTGCTGCCGTGCCGTCTCTTGTGCAGATTTACCTATTTCAGCATCACCCACCTTGTTTTCCTACTAATGGCCTTTCTTTAAGGCTCCAGCCTTCCACATAAGCAAGGTTCTGAGGGACTGGAGCAGCACTGCAGAGCAGAAGTGGGTGGCGAGGTTTGATTTAGGCCTGGCTAGCAGGCTTCATCTTCTGCTGTTTGTGACAAATTGTTTTCTTCCTCCTCGTCAGGCAGCTAAAACTTCCTTGTCCCAGAGGCAAGAAAACAGCAAGTCTCTGTGTTCCTGCAGGATTGATAGCCTTGCTGGAAAATGCATCAGGGCATGGGTGACGATGATCTACTGACCGAGAGCTGCCGGCTAGCGTGCTCAGCCCGCACCCCACAGCATCCTCATAGCTGCACGCCAGCTGTCACCAACCTGCACCCTAGCGCTGCTGGTGGCAGGGAAAACTTGTTTTATTTGCTAAAAATGGACTAAAAGTCTCTCTCTCTCTCTGTCTTTCTGTTCTCTCTCTCCCTTCTTTGGTATTTTTTTTCCAGAGGATGAAAGTCCTGGACAGACCTATCACAGAGAGAGAAGGAACGCAATCACAATGCAGCCACAAGGTGGGCAAGGCCTCAGCAAGATCAGTGAGGAGCCTTCAACATCTAGCGAGGAAAGGGCCTCGTTAATAAAGAAAGAGATCCATGGATCTATATCGCACCTTCCTGAACCTTCTGTACCTTATCGTGGGACATTGTTTACTATGGACCCCAGAAATGGTTACATGGATCCTCATTACCGTGAGTATTTATTACAAGTTTGTTTCGGGGAGGGAAGTTGGAAGGCTGTTCGGGCTGTCAAGGTTAACGTCATTCTGTTTGTCACCTTGCATCGTCTTGGGGAGAATTGCTTTCTCTGCGTGTCAGTTGAGATAAATGTGATTTTTTTTTTCTGTCTCAAATTAAAAGCCGGGAAGCATGGCAACTCAAAATTAGCACAGGCCTCTGCAAAGCAACTTCCACAGGATGTATCATCTGTTGCTAATCCTCCTCAATCATCCAGTTCTGCATTTGCTCCACCCCCGTCGTACACAAAGAAAAAACCTCATTAAAGAAAGCAGAGGAGGAAAATGAAACAGGCCTTAAAATCTTTTTAATAAATAATCTTTTTCAATAATGTGAATCTTTTTTTTTTTTTTTTTTAATAATTTGGGGAGGGATTGGGAAGTTTAATGCTGCTGGTTTTGTTTATTAATTAATTTGTTTTTACTGTTCTTTGTTTTGTTGTTTTTAGAGATTCAGTTGCTTGTGAACATGGGGGCTGATGGGGTGGTTTTATCATTTTCTTTCCTGGTCCCCCTAAGATGTATGGGGTAAAAAAGGCAAACGGTTTCAACTTCTGAATTCCTGCTCAGACGTTAATAAAAAAGTAAGAAATTAACTGACACTACACTTGAACACAGATGTGGAGTGGATTTCTCCACAGGCAAAATATGAAGGAGTTAAGCAATTTTTTTTCATCTGCTTCTAGTTAAAAAAAAAAAAAAAAAAAAAGGAAAAATCATTTAGTTGTGTAGTAATGAAGTACATCTTGAGGTGTAAGGGCTTGTGCCTTTTGATTATAGATTTATCACCTAGTCAGGATACACATTTGCCATTTAACCTTCCAGTCTCCAGTTCCAGATGATGGGCTTAAGACCCACAGAGAGGGGCCAGTCTGTGTTGGCTTTTTTTTCCTCCACATAATTCAGAAATTTCAGTGTTTTAAGGCAAAAGGTCATTAGCCAGGCAACTGATTAGTGAGGACAGCTGATTAGTGCATGTTTTTTTGCTAAAGAAAGTGCCAGGGATAAAAGCTAATTTTATCCCTTCATTAGTTGGGCTAGCAGCAAAGGGGAATGTTCACTCATCAGGGTGCAGATCAAAGTATGTCTCACACAACCTTAAGTCTCACCAACCTCCTTAAAAAAAAAAAAAAAAAGGAGTGTGATTGTTAATAAGGATGAAGAGAAAATGAATAAAATGAATACTTTTTTCTTTATATTCTACAACAGCACTTAGGGAAAAGTTTGCAGTGAAGCTTTTCAGCTCTTCTCCAACATACACAGTCAGTTCATGGACACTCTCCTCCTCTCTAGCTCTTCACAGCCTTGTTCAAATCCTGGAAGGGAGTTTTTCATCATTTTGCCTGGAAAGGTATGCAGCAGCACGCTAGTGGCAGACTTGTCTGCCAGAGAAGTGTGAATGTGCAGAGCAAAGTACTGATGGCAAGGAGCAGCACACAAATACAAGCTGTTGGAGACACCAACTGTAGCTTACCATTTTGAGTATTTGTTAATGCAAACCCCAAATCTCCCTTGGGAAAAGAAAATCCTATTGGGGAAGCAAATAGCTTCTGTGTGCCTACAGTATAGCTGGGGAGAGATAAAATGTGCAACTGCTACCCCCAACCAACCAAAAAACAAACATTATGCTAAATTTAGTGATTGCCATTTTGGCCATCTGACCAGCTGCCAACTCAGTCCTTAAATCTGGATCAAAGCATTACTGATACTGCTAAAGATTCAGACTGAGGGAAAAGAGCCATCCAAGTCTGAATGAGCCTGGCTGGTTTGGATTTTGTTCATTTTGCTTTCTTTTATTAAATTTACCTCTTCTGACTAAGGTTCCCACGATTTAGTGTAGATAAAATGTCTATATTGTGACCAATAACTCTAGCCAGTTAGGATGTGTCAGCTGCTAGAAAAGCACTGATGTCGGAAGTCGTGTTGAACAGCATAATTTTAACCCAGCCTATAACTACAGAGAAACAAGAGATGAGTTAGTTTTAAATGAGCAGCAAGATCGTAAAGCAGGAGTCTAAGCCAGAAAATATCAGATGGGCAGACCTACTTCTCTGCTGCTGTAGTGAACTGCAGAGTTTTACCCACAGATCTGTAAAGTACCTCAAGATATTAATGTCATATAAATAGCCATCACGCTTTTATTTACCTTTAGTAGATGTGATACAGAAGGACAGCTAAAGAAACGATTTTCTAGTCAGATTTTTAGGGGATCAGGCAGGCTTACTGCAGTTTTCATAGCAATTGTATCATTTATATATTTAAGACACGCTTTCATCGAAGTGGTAACTGTATTTAAGCTGACAATTATAGTGGTCCATATGAACAAGATCGAATAAGATAGTGATATCCTAGTCACCCAACAGGTGAGGAACCAGCAAGTCTATTGTTCTCTTCCTTAGTTTCTTGCTAGTTTTGCTGGGCATAAGGATAGAAAATACTGTTTTAATTCAACATTGTCGGGTATGTAAACGTTCACAGTAATTCCTTAGTTTCCCTGTGGTTGGAAAATACAGACTTTTCAAGATGGCTAATTTGTGCTTCTATATTTACCCACTTTGTATTTAAAAGTGTGGGCAGGCTTCCTGTAACGCAGGAAGAGGGAAAATAATTTTTTTTTTTGAAGGAGGACATCTGTCTATTTTTATGGCAAGAAAAGAAAGAGAGAATTTAAGTCACTTGTGTGTGGAACGCATGTCTGCTCCAGGAGCTGCAGTTATTAGAAACAACTTGAATGCCTTGCCGTTCTGCATATAAATATGTGTGTCTCTGTGTATGTGCGCTGCAGGATTTTTTGTTCTTATAATTTTTCTCCTAATTAAAACGAGTGATGCTGTAAATGTTGGGAATAATAGTTACCATATACGTGGAATAAGTACCTCATTGAAGGGGAGTTTGCTCTCCTACAGAGCATGGGGAGGGAGTATTGTTGTGTTTCAAGTGGACCAGCTTTTCAAACAGCTGGGAAGAAACATGCCATAGAGCCAGTGGCCCTTCTGCACCACCAAAGAACTCCTCAGCCATTTAGCAACCCCGAATGAGGGAATGGCCTTGTTCCCAGAGAGAAAAACACATCCGGACCTAAAACAGGTTCAGACTTTGGACATTTTTGCAGTCTTGATTTTCACAAGCATCACTTAAACGCTAGTCACAAAATGTGTTTTTAAACTTCTTTCTTTTCAAAAGCTTAGGCAGGAGATGACACAAATGCTGATGTTTCCCTTCATACCTTGCACCTTTCCTTCACAGAGGAGAGAAGATTTACTGAGCTCCGGCACGGATTTTTGCAGTGTTTCTTAGATAGATTTAAAGAACAGTGTTTCTCAAACACTGATTATGGTTTGAGCCCCTTGTTAATGTAAATTCTGTCTCCAGAGGTGGGGCTGAGGCAGGGATAGCAACTTCCTTTTGTTATTCTCTCCACAATTTTAATTCCCACGCAGATTTATGGCAGTGTTAAGACTGCCTGTCTCACAATTCATCCCTCATGGAAAAAATGAATCATTCCTGATGTAAACACTTTGATTTAAAACATACTGCTGGTATTCTTCCCTGCGTTTCACAGCTCATCTGAAAGAATTGTTAGTTCCTAATTAGTAAAGCCTGAAGAATTATCTTAAGTAAAAAGCAGTGACAGTTCAGTTGGCTCTGAGCTGAAAGTCTGTATATACAAAAATGGCCCTGGCAGGAATCTTTCTGGTACATACTTCATCTCAGAGGTTACGCTGAGCATAGCTTGAAAGCAGGAACTTGCCCTGCACCTTTTTTTTTTTTTTTTTTCTTAACAGGGATTTATTCCAGTTTAGAAGCTTCTGTATCTGCCTGGGGAAGTGGGAACTGCTTATTGCTTATTTCGTGGGATTAACCCTCTGAAGGTATTGATTGCCCTCAGTTCCCACCGACTGTGTCTGGACTTGCACCTCGAACCGATCGGGCCCCTTCTGGAGGCCCCAGTTAGATTACACAGTGTTAACAGCGTCATCTCAAAATCAATTTGCAACATGAACGAAAGACTAAAGCAAGGAAAATACAGCCTAGTTCACTAGGTGCACTTGTTCATTTACTGTTTTAATTTCTATTGACAAGAATTCCCCTTCCTTAATCTCCCCGCAGAAAAGGAGGAAGAATAAAAAGGGAAATTAGATTCTGCTTCTGCAAATGGTAACTGGAAACGCTGCTTTAAAATGCAGTAACAAAGCAGTGACTTCTTATGGCAGTGTAGCTTGAACTCTGATGACCAGCTACATGTAGCACGTTGAATGATGAGATCAGTCCAAGTGGCCTCCAGCTGATGGGCTCATGGAAGGGATCCCCATCTGCTTTGTAGAGGGGAGAGTCTGCGACTTCTGCTATCCTATCCCTGGGATTTTGGGGCTCCAGATGGAGAACCTGAGAGCCTTTAGGTTAGTCTCACGACACGCACTTTGCTGAACACACATCTAGCTTCCCAGCATCATGAGCTCATGGGGGCCAGGGTTGACTCCTTACAGAGTGCTTCTCCCCTAGCCCTGCTGGAGAGAGGGAGGTGAGTGTCACTGAGGAATCCTGGCAGAGATTTAGGGCAAAAGTCTTTAAAGACATTTAGGTGCTCTTCAATTTCAAAGCGAGTTTGGCCTCTTAAATATCTTTAAGAGTCTGGGTCCTACTTCTTCAACCCTTTCTGCTGCAGTTTGCAGAGGAGGGGTGTAAGCGCTTTGCTAACAAAACTGTCCTCCGACAGTGATTTATGGAGTGGATTGTAGGTGTTGTTAAGCAGGGGTAAAAAGTAAAAAAAAAAAAGTCAAAATTTAAAGCATCTCATAAAACTCGTAGGAAAAAAGCCACTAATTCAAAAGTGAATGTCAGGCTGAGCAGCTGAAAGTTTCAGCTTAAAGAAAAAAATCGGTATGTTTGCAGAATGTTTTTTTTTGGAAAAAAAAAAAAAATCTAAAATTTAATAGTGCATTTTAGCAGCTTCCAACAGAAAAACTGTTATTGCTCTCAAAACCAAGTGTAGGGTCAGAGGCACCTTCAGTCTGAAATTTTGGAAGGAGCAGCAGATCTCTTGATATTAACAGCTGCATATAAATGCAGAGCAGTTGTGCAAGATGCTTCTTTCACCTCTCTGGCCATGATTGGGAAATTCTGCTCCCTGCCTGTATTTCCAGAGCCCTTCTGTGGAAGAAGCAGGAGCTCTTTAGAATCCTGGCAGGGCTACCCCTGCTTGCTCCTGTCATTTGGAAGTAGCAATTGCACTGTGAGATTTGCAGCTAGAAGCGGCACATAAAAACGTCCTTTTTTCTACCTGATTTTCTCTCTCCTCAGCGTGAGACTGCAGAAATGCCAGTTTCTGAAAGGCCTTGTAACGTAATGTAGTTGAGAAATTGGAAGATGATTTTTTTTCCTGGCTTTTTCGATTTGCTTTAATTTCAAGTTTAGATTAGTATTCAAGGATATGCATTTGCCATTTTTTCCTTGTCATTACAGTTAGTATCAATTTTGACTGGAAGCTACAAAGGATGATCTATACAAAAGTGATCCTGTTTGGGCAAAGGGTAAAACAAGGTATTTCTGTGATCCCTTACTCTAAGTCTGTTCGACTTGATTTTTAAAATGTCCTTAGATTCAACCTTTGGGGGAAAAAAAAAAAAGTCATTCTTCTATGGCAACCTAAGAGAATTTACCTGCTGGGTTCTACTGTAGTGGAGCAGAATGGTTCTCTTAGTCTCTTCTACTGGGTTATTTAAGTGCCTGTAAGATGAAGGTTTTTTTTTCTAATAACAAATGCAAAAATACTTATTTCTTCCACGGAAGAAGATTTGATTTTGTTTGTCACGTAAAGCATTTTTAATGCCTTAAAGTTTGTATTTGTTACATACTGTCTTCATGGAAAGAGACAAACTACATTGCTCAGAGCTGTGGGGTCACAGCTAGAAACTCTGAAAAACAGCCAAGAAATAATGTAATCCATCTCCTTAGCCTCAAGGCGGATCAGCTATCCCTAAATCAGGAGAGAATGAAAAGCTTCTTAAAAGTTGCTGTGTCCCTTGATAAGTGGGCGTTCCTGTCTTTAAGAGCCTTGTCACAGGGTCTGTAATGGGCTGGGACTGATCCAATTTCCCTGTGTGATATCCTCTATGTATCAGCAACTAAGCAGTGAGGGAAAAAAAACAAACACGAAGAACATCTCTAGAAGCCCAGAAACTGAGCTGAAAAAAAATGTGGCAGTTTCTGTTGCAGTCGCCTACTACAAGTTTCCTCTGCAGAGATTCACTAGTGTGAGAGAGTTGTGGGATTTGCCCTCATTCAGTTCTCCGAAGAAAAAAACAAAAACCAGGGCCTGACACGCAACTGTTGTGCCTATTTCTGTCGTGGCAACAGGCAAGATCATGAGTTTTCTCTTTTTCTTGGTTAGCAGTGATGTTCTTTGTGTTTTTGTTAAGGATGAGTAATGCTAGGGATTAGCCAAGTATGTTGGGTATGTAGAAAACTAATGGTCAAAGGAAGATAAGCATCATCTTTTGCAAGACTTGGAGCATCCTTAATACCTGAGGTTCCTGTCTGTCAGTCACCTTGTTCTGAGGTACGTCTCTCTGCAAGAATTTCTTGGCCAAGGACACATGATTTGAAGGAGTAGCCTTTTGGACTTGACTGCTTAGTGCCTTAAAAAACTTTAGCCAGAACTCAACCTCGTGCAGCTTTTGGTGTCAGATTGCCTTGCCTTCATGGTAAGGAGCTTTATGTCTGCAACAAGTCAAGTCCTTGTAGCAAAGCACAGGAAATGCTTCAGCCAGGTGATGAAGGTGATGAACCTTGTGATGAAGGCTGCTGATACTATGTATGATGGCACTATGTATTTGTGTTTAGGCAGCTGAATACTCATAAGTGTTGCTGCTGAGCGCTTCAATCACTGTGTCCAAATGTAGAAAATAAACGTTTCAGTTAGTTCTCTTTTATCCCCACCTCTGTTGCCATCTCCCAGTTCTTGTGAAGAAATCAGTGTCAGCAGTTACACTGTGAGATAGTTACGATCTGCAGGGTGCTCCTCTGTTATGGTTTCCTTGTGTTAGTGTCATTATTCCTTGTGATGGTGCAGTCAGGTTCTGTACCTCCTTCTGTGCTGCTGCCTTTGGGTTTGGGGAAGAGCCCAAGTGTGTGGCTGTGTCCCAGGAGTTGCCCTGTGATGAGTATTGGAGCACCATAGGCCTGCTCTTTCCACAGCACCAGCTTCACCAGGGAGATTTTAAAGGACTGTGTGGTGCCTGTTGATGCGGTGCAACTTCAAGAAATCTCTTAGCACCAACCTGTTGGAAGCCAGGACTGAGCACACCTTTATTTTCAAGACAGTTTAAATGCTCTATTCTTGAGCAATTTTCAGGAATGCTGTAGCAGTACAGATTTATTCCTATTGATTGAGTTCAATAATTAGGAAAGACTCTTAGCCATATCCTCTGCTTCCTTTTATTTGCACCTAGCAACCCAATTAGCTTCCTCTTAGTCTGACTCTTGTGTAGTTTGCAATTTACTTTTTAGCTTCCTGTTAAAACAGTGCTCAAATTACTAGCAACTGGGGCTCTTGAGTGTGTTCACATCTGAGCTCAGAGCTCGTTTCAGGAACACTTTCCCTTTCAGTCAGAATTATACTGGTTCGTAGAATCATCATAGAATCATATAGTGGCTTGGGTTGGAAGGAACCTCAAGGATCATCAAGTTCCAACACCCCTGTTGCAGGCATGGCCATCAACATCTTGGTTATCTTTTTTCATTTGTGGTGGTATAACTTACAGCCAAGGCACCAATCGGCAGTGTGGGAAACCAGTTCTGCACACAGTGCTGGTGTATTTGTAGCTGCATTTTAAAATACAGCTGCTGTAATGAGGTGTGGTTGTCAGCATATATGATGGTGGTATTGTTTGCAGCAGCAGAAGAAAACTGTACTGGCATGGAGGTGTTTGTGTATGTACAGGTTTGTACACCATCTTCATACTTCCTTTTAAAAATGAGTAGTTGTTTCATAAGTAAAACAGAAGAGTGTCTTCCAGAATTTGTCTTCCTGATTTGCTGGAGTTCAACACAGCTCCCCAGATAATGGAATTGCTTTCAAATTTAAATTATGCATGTTTCCTGTTTCACACTGAATAAGGTAGAACAGAGAGTCCCCCACTGTTCATTCTGTTTTCCCTTTCACATTTCAGTGCTGTCCTGAGCCATCATTTTTTCCCAAACAGCGCTGATCCAGAACCTGATGAATTCAGTGAATCAACAGCTGCTGGCTTCAATGAACTTTGTAATAATCCCCAGTTGCCTTATATTCTGCCCTTTCATTTTACCTGTTCCTCATGCTAGTTGTAATTTAAAATCGTAATTCCCAAGGATCTGTGTACCATTTCTCAAATGAAGAGCTGGACATTGTTATTCATCTATCTACAGTCCCCTGTTGAAGTAACTTACGGTAACAAGCCAAAAGTAATGGCAAATGACATGCTTTGAAATAAACGGCTGATTATGGTAACAGCTGAGTGTAACACCATACTAAGTGTTGAAGCAAAGAACTAATGAGGTAGATGTGTTGAAATAAATTGCATTCCAGTGTGTCGCACTCTTCGGTGTAGAAGGGTGCTGCATTTGATTTGTTTGCTTTTTTCACCAACCTGTCTGCGGATACAACTGTTGAGAGCCTCTGGCTTTGATGTTGACTTTTGGTAGAGTTTGTTGTTGAAGTGAAATCAGGTTATTTTGTATGAATACACTTTTTTGGATTGAGGCCTCTGTTATGTGTAAACAGCGGCTGCTTGCTTTACCAGGATGGACCAGCATGGTACAGTGATAGCAGGCTGTTGGCTCCTTTGCCATGTTTCTTACTGGGTGATACTTGGATTGGCATCAGCACCATTTGCACAAATGAGTTAGAGTGCTTCTAACAATAAAATTGGTGCCAGAATTCAAAAACATTTGTTGCTGATTTAGTAGGAGTGGATTTTCTTTTTATTTTCACTGGAAGAGGGAGAGAGGAATACAGATTTAATCACTGGCTTAATCACTGAGCAGCCCAGTGCTTGGCATGTTTGACTTAGGGAAAAGCTGATGTATGACCTGCTCATAAATGCTTCTGATTTGCTTGAGACTGGCAGTGACTGTGGCCTGTGCTTATTTTTACTCTAACAGATTTTCAGTTCTTCTTTATTTGTCAACTTGAGTACAGAAAATTTAAATATGCCTTTTGGGAAATAAAGCCAACTGGAGGAAGGTCCCGTTGAATAAAGACTAAAGACCTAATCTGGATTTGTCTGCTCCCATGGAAAAAATAGCAAAGGCCGAATGAAACCCAAAATGTTGGATTGTGGAAGTGTTTCTCAGTTCATGTGGGAAAAATGGCACATCTCTTTAAAGAAGATACTTATTTTCTATGTAAATCACGGGTAGTAACACAAGTCCTCCATTTAATAGTACCTTCTGTCCTCCAGTACGCTGTGAGATTAAGTCAGACAGGTTGAAGATGTTCTGCTGTAGTGGTACTTCCCACAGAAGCTACTGTTTTGTGTGTATATTGCTATAAAAGGGAGGTCTGTAGAGGGAGGTTGAAACATCCCATGCCTCTCTATCCAGGCCAGCCTCTAGCTCTGCGATTTGCTCATAAGCAGCCTGTGTGACTGTTGTGCCAATGCATAAGGCTGTCCTGGGCATGCAGGGTCCTGCTGGACCAGGAAGGTGAGGTACAAGTGCTGCTGAGGCTGTGCTTGAAGGCTGCAAAATGCAAAGTTGCTGTGTTACTTAAAGGCAGCCCTCAGACTGCTACCTTACAGGATGATGTAGATATGGGTACTGCTTGTTAAGGCTACACAAGGTGCTGGCACCATTCCCCGAAGAGCTGACTGTTGGGTAATGACCACTGTATTTCCTTACAGAGGCTGGTGTTAGCCTGACACTGCTCTGTGGTTCTGAAGCACAACACTCTGTAGTGGGAGTGTGGGGTAGGAGGAAAGAGTCCCCAAATGGATGATAAAAAGTCTTGAACTTTACTTAGTCTGAATGTGCAGCACAGCATGTCTCTAGGCCAAGTTAATTTGGCAATGTACACAATAGGTCTTGGCTCCAGAAAATGAGAAAATGCTGTGGTCCACTCTCTGGCTTCCACATAATGCCTTTTGAAAATAAACATTTAGACCCTATATATTTGCTCCTTGTTTGCTGCAAACTTTGCTCATCTGCATGTTATAAGAAAAAACATCAAGCTCAGTATTTTGATACAGTCTTTCTGTTCGTGTGGTTGGTTGAATTCCTCCATCTGTGGTTTCCCATCTAGCTTCAAAAGCAAAAGGTGCATTCTCTTTCAAGCTTCCATCATTCTGCATAATACTTCATGAGCCTCACCTGACTGCAACTAATGGCACTCTTTTATGTTGTCAGTGCAGGGAACTGGGAGGAGCTGCTGGCAGTGTCCTGTTCAGCCTAGTTATACTTGGCTTCTTGTTCTTCTGACAGTGCTGTGCGCACAGAAGAAGAAAAAGACTTCAAAACCGGTTTAGAACCGATTGAGTACAAGAGTGGGAAATGAGGGGTGGGAGCTTTAGCAAGATCTTCCTTTGCCCAGCCTTTTCAGGACCCTGGTGACTTATGAATTATGGCTCGTAGCTATCGGGTAAAACCTTCTGACAACTCCGTGCGTGTCTTCTAGTCTCTATAGCTCTGGTAAGATGCCTCGTGAAATTGTCTGCCACCAGGAAGGCATGCTTGCCTTTGTGTCAGTCTGCAGACTGAAACACTGACTTGTGGCATTCTTGTTAACATCATCTCCTGTGTATGAGCTGAGTGAGTGCTTTGTGTACTCATACCTCTCAGGTAGCAGAGCTGTTCTTTGACTTGGACTGGCCAGCTCTGTGCTTTCATCTACAGTGAAATGAACATTGCTACGGTGTGCTGGACAGTGATGTTACAGGATATTTGTGCATAGTACAGTGCATGTGCATACTCTACAGTAATTTGTTTTCTCTGAGTCTTGTTGCTTCCTCATTATTTTCCTGCTCATTTTTGTAATGTGATTTTTCATATACTTCTGTATTATGAATGTTTTTGTTTTTTAAGCTATCTCTGATATGCAGCTTTCATATCTTGGCTCCCAGCAACACTGAACCTCATTGTAAAGCCCCTTCGTGTAAAGCCCATCTAGTTATAACTCTCAAAAATAAGAGGCTTGTCTCCTGAGGACTACTCCATATTGCGGGTGGAGTATAATCCTTAACATTGTTTTTTTGCTTTCAAATAGCTGGGGACAGCAAGTCAAGGAGTGAGAACTCCCTTTGTTTCATGTAGCGTATGTTGCAGGGAAAGAATGTAACAGAGCAGAAAATGAAGAAAGACATAAAAGAATTTCAGCTCAAGGAGGTCAGACCCATCACAGGCTTAGCGTTGCCTTCAAAGATGCCTGGGACAGGTGGCAGTTCAAGACAATCAGAGGAGAAGCATTCGCTAGCGCTAAGATAAGGGATTCTTGCCGAATCCTGCTATCTGGTCCCAGTTTGCTTTGATGTAACTCTGCTAGAGAAGACTTGTGGGAGCAGGCTATGCTTCCCTCAGTCATAGGCTGCTGCTGTTCAGCCTCTTAAGGTCTCATTACGGTGGTCCTTGAGGATTAATTCTCTGTAAGGTTTACACGGAATGGTTTTGTCTGCAGGCCCAGACAGGGACCTTGGTGCCACCTGCACAAAGCATTATTGCGTTGGTTCTATTTTATTATTTTTTTTTCAAGTAGCTCGTATTTAACGATGTTTGACAAAAGGTAAAACCAAACATCTAGCCTTTTTTTCTCTTCCCTCTTTGGCTGTTACCGAGTTTTTGTTGAGCACAGCTTGAGCAGCCCTCTGCAGTCATTGAACCATTAGGAGTATATTGTCGCCTTCTGGTTACTCCGCTCAGCCTGCTGCTTTTGGCAGTTTTTCTTTTCTTCTCTTGCCCCTTAAAGTGGGGAAGTGATGATGTTTGGCTGGGGAATCATCCCACTGCTGTTTGTTTGGTGTTCCTGCACTAGCGGGTTTTACATTTATTAGAATAGACTCATCTGCATCTAGTAGGGTTTGTTTATGAAAAAAGATTTACCTTTTTTTTTCAAAGGGTAAAGCCTGCTTCCAGTGAACTAGCAGCGGGCAGAGAACTGCAATAACAAAGGTGGGAGTCATGTACTGAAGCCTGGCATGCAATAGGAAACAAGGGCTTTCCAGCTCCTTGATGCATTGTGTTAGTGGTACAGTTTCTGCCTAACTCTTAATTACATATCTGTGTGTTGAAGGTGAAACAAGACACAGAGCTGCAATTCCAAACAAAGTAACCTATTAACTCTGAACCGGAATTTCTTTTACTTCAGTATCGCCTCTTGACTTCTTCACTGAAGTTGTGAAGTGTTGCAAAGTCAATTTGAAGCTAGGACTTCGTGGTGATGGCTGAGGTAAAAGTAAGATGAAGGTTCATATAGGATGGGTGGAAAAAAGGACCTTAACACAGAGTTAGAAATAAGCTTGCAGTTCTGTGTACAGTGAATATTGTGAGCAATTCATTTCTGCCTCACCATGGAAGTCTTTATATTTTTCTGAGCTCACACCGATGGTGTCAATTAAAACTATGAAAGCGGGTTGTGTGCTGTATTTTAAAATGAGCAAACAGAAAAGATTTCTAGCAAAAACTGCCTCGATACCTGTGAGTCGAATCCTTCTGAGGTAGAACAAGGAGTTGTACGTTGTTGTTGCCTATTTGGTGATTTTACCTTAAATATAAATCAAAAGAGCACCTTCAGAAATGTTCTGGGCTGTTTTTCAAGTTCTCTATGTAGAAGTTATGTGGTATGCTGAAGTGTGCCTGTATTACATACAGAGCATATTAGTTTTCTTTATATGTAGAAGTATTGCAGGAAACCTTATAGCTAATGCTGGCTATATAGAACTGTATTATTCTATTATTAGCATATATATATATAGCTATGACCTTCCTACACTCTTACATTTCCAAACTGCACATAATTTAAGAGTAATGCAGAAATCTAGTTCTAACTGTATCTGTGAAGGTAGTTAAATTCTGCCCATATGAACTGTTTCCCTAATAGCTAATACTGGGAGAATGGGAGGATGGGAGAAGCAGAAACTAAGGAATGAAAGATTAAATGAAGGTAATAAAAAATGTCATGATCTGAAGTGCTGTAGATCCCTTCAAGAAGACCTGTCTTCAAAGAATTACAAGCAAATTCTTGGCAGCCTAACTTTATACACACAGACACACCTGTGTGATTTATATATAATCTCAGGGGCTGTAGCCATCATTTTGATACAAATATTGAATACATATATAAATAGAATAATCTATGCATACTGGCTCCAAGATTCAAATACGTTGAATAATATGATGTTTAATTTATGTACCCTTCTTTAATTTTACATTTTAACTAGTTGTCAGCAATTTGGACTTCTGTAGTACTACTCTGTAGGTTGCTGATGCATTTCTGACTTCATGAAATACAGGAAATGTGAGAGCTCTTCTTCCCTCACCACAAGACAAAGGCATGAACGTTGCCTGTCGTATGTACTGAATTTATTGGCTCTTGTGTAATTTCAGTGCAAGGTGCCACGTGAAACATCTTTTCATGCTCAGTGTCAACACAGCAGTTTAACAGCAGTTTGTAATACGGCAAGCAGTGGTTAAGTGTTTCAGGCAGAAAAATCTGTTCAGCTAGAGTGAGCCAAACTGAGCCTTTCTGTAAACAGCCCTTGCTCTTTTGCTTTCTCATCCTAAGCAGAAGTGGGCTGAATGGGAGAAAGAGCAGAGATTTTCAGATGGCTTGATGGGAATGCGATGCTCCTGCCCAAGGATGTGTTGTCTGTAATGAGGCAGCAAGCTGTCTTCCAGGCTGTGATGCTGACTCCTGCACTTGTCTTTATCCAGGCTGTAAGGAATAATGTCTCCTGGAGACAAGGAAGTACAATGGGCAGCTCTCATCCTATTAGTAAATGTTACCATGGTATATGTATATAAATACATAAATGTGAGCATTGGTATTTTCTAAGTAACAAAAGTACCTAGTAATCAGTGGGGATCAGCCATCCTGGAAGTTCAAACTAGAAAGTTCAGCCATTCTTTCATTGTGAGAGAAAAACAATATATGAAAATGAAACCTCTTTTTTGTTTAACCCGCTGTTATATAAACCAAGAACACAGTCATTGATTTTGCTCAATAGGGAAACAAGCATGGAAAATACAACTCCTGAAAATGAAATTTCCAGAAAGTTATAAACAGCTGTAGAGTTCTGTAAGTCCTCACATAAATCTACTACAGCAGGTGCTACTAGAAGCCTGTATATGTCTATATAAACATACAGATGTGTGTATGTGCATACACACACATTTATATTACATATATTAAAAAATTCTTTGCAGCTTTGGGGCTTTGCACATCTGGTTAGACTGAAAGTTTTCAGTGGTAGTAAATTCTGTATTTTGTATTATTAGCAGTAGTAGCATGTTACATTTTTTATTAACAAGGAAGAAAATTGTAATTGAAACTGATTTCAGGCTAAGTAGCGTGGAGTAAACTAGAAATTGTTCAAGGTAGGTCTTATGTTTATATCAGTTTGTGTGAATTTAGAAAATACTTAGCCAGTCAGAAAGGGAAAACAAAAGTAAAAAAGCAAAACGTGTATTAAGCATTCACGTATGTGTGTGCCATTCAGCAGCAGAACACTGCAGTTTGCAAATATAACTTTGTTTTTGAAGTTGTAGATATTAATGTTGAAGTAGAAATTCATGCTCAAAATGCCTATTGAACGTATTGCAATCTGCCAGAACTGCAGGGTTTCACTAGTTAAATTGTTTTAGGGAATTTTAGTTACCACCTGGTGTGTTAATCACTTAGTATAGATTGAAATCGTGTTAACTAATAATTTGACTAGGAAAAAAAAAAGCTGGATGGATTTCCAAGCCGCCTGTTCTGTTTCCCTGAGAAGTGTTTATGTTCTCCTCCTGTGTAACTCCTTTTCCTTTGGTCTTCTCTTTCCATCAAGCTCTTCCAATCTTTTTTGCCTTTTTTTTTTCTATGAAATCCTCCTCTGGAATTTCCCTTCCTTTCCAGTCTTGTTTTCGTCCATGCTTGAATGTCTGCAGCTTTTTCTAACCTTTGTATTCTTTCCTCCTGGCCTGTCTTTTGGAGTTAGAGCCACATGAGATTTACTTTACTGCCTTACATTTGTGCTGCAAGAAACTCTTCACAAATTCTATGGTAGGTTTCTTCTATGTAGAGAAGTACATAGCAGATTCTGTTCTGAGTTCACACATGTTGTGAAGCTTACCAGTTAAGCAGCTCTTGAAAGATTTGGACACTGAATAGCATCAGCTCAATTCTTCAATATCTATCTGGGCACGGACTGACGCTTAGGAGGAAATACAGGTCTTTGATATAATGTGGCAAAGGAGTTTTGCTTGATTTGGGTGGGTATGAAATGGCGTTGGCTCTGGGGTCTGGTGTTGGCTCTGCAGGCAGGTTGAAGTTTGTTCAATGAAGCTGAGAGTCTCATCATGTGAAGTGTGCAAACTGAGTGGAGGGCCTGTTGGGCATGAAACCCCTTCCCATTCAAAACAGCTGAAGGCTGGCAAATATGTTCAAACATAAATGTTGATATGTTCAAAAACCAAGAGAGCAGACTTCCTAAAAACAGATCAACCTAGAAGTGATGCCAAAGTGATTTTGGTCTGTCAGTTTCACAAGTTCTTCGTACATACCCTGTTTTTGCAAGGTGCAGTTTGGGAGAGAAGAAGGAAGTAAATCTTCCTGCTTTCTTGAGCGGTTTGCTAAGATACTAAAAGTCTTACCAAACATAATTCTTTATAAATAAATTTAATATAGCAAAGCTAGTAGCAGAGAGTGTTTTCATCATTGATCCATGTTATTAAAAAAAAAACAACAAAAAACAAAGCTCCAGGGGTTGATTAAAGGAGGCTCCATGTCGTGTGTTCTGTATGAAAGACGGTTTGTCTGTGGAACAAGTATGCACAGACTCATTTCTCTTCTGTACCAACTGACAAGTGTAGCAGTTGAGATGTGTTGGAGATCTCCAAGGAAGTTTTTGGCAAAGCCACAAATAAGAATCTCTGTCTAATGTGCTAAATCAATGCTTTACCAATTAACTACGAGGGCTTTCTAGAAAGTGGGTTGCAGTCTCTGTTCCTAGCCTGATTTTCAGGTTGGGTTACTGTTCTAACTCTCCAATTTATAGATATTCTTCCAAAGCCTTTTTACTGGTTAGAATTTTTTTTTCACCTGACGCTGCTTAGAATCTGAGATTGGGACTGTAATTTGGTAACTAACTACTTAAAGCAATGTTAACTACTTAAAGCAATGTTAACTACTTATGCTTAAAGCTATATGTAAACACTGTGCCAGGAGCCATGTGGAGCTTAATGCAGTGATGTAGATCTCTTCAGAAATTTTGCAGAAATGCTGAGCTTTAAGAACTTTTTTTGGAAACTCTTCAGGGCTTGGTAATTTGGAATTGAAGAATGCTTTCTTGAACAGTGTAGAATTCTTACTGCATTTCTAGTAAGCTGAATATTTTTGAAGATTCCACTCATAGAGCCTAACTTTGAGTTCTGTTTTCTGAAAGCCTTGGCTTCAGCTTCTTGTTGTGTATTTGGGTTTCTTATTTGTGTGGATTTTGCCTGTTTTCAAGGTGAAAATACGCTGTGCTATAAAACATGTGGGTAATTTTGCTATGTGATGAAAGTTCAGATGTTGCCATGTGGGCAGTGAATGGGGCAGGTCCCAAAGAAGCAATTGTCAGCCTTGTCAGCTCTACTAACAACTGTATTTTAACGTGATGACCCTTTTTTCCCATTTATTGAAGTAAAAAAACGTAGTGTTTTAAAATAACTAAATCTTCCTCTCAGTGTGTTGTCTTCTTTCGACATTTTCTCATGTCATTGTATTCCACAGGCTGCAGGTTGTTACAATAAATGTCTTGAACTCAAGCATCTGCTTCATTGTTCCCCTTAACAAGATTGCTGTCCCTAATGAGGTGAGCTCACATACTGAGGCAGAAACGTTGGGTACCCAAACTGAAGGGAAAAGAAGGTTGCATGGAGAGAGTAGTGCAGGGACATCATGTGAAATTCCTACAGGAAAACACTCATTCTAGTAACCCACAACAGGCACTAAGAGTGAACCTGTCTCGTGGTTTATGCAATCCCAACATTTATAAACATGAAAATTAGTAGTTAAGGCTGTCGTGTATCTTACAGTACTTACATAGTAAATAAGCACATTCCTACCAACTTTGAACAACATTAACCCAACACTAACTAATGTCTACTTGAAACTTTCATTTTTTTGATAGAAAACTGCCTAAACTGTAACTATTGGTTTGAAAACTCCACGATCTGCAGTCTTAGCTGTAATGTCAAAATACTGAGAACTACACAAAAGCCTTACGTGACAGAGTAATAAAACCAGTGTATTATGCTAAGTACTTATTAATGATATATTCATTAAAACCCCAAGTACGAACCATTAATTATGCATTGAATTTTTACAAATTTATAAAGACCTGTTATAAACACTTCCTTTTGAACTCTCTGTACGGAATTCTACAGGAAAATCTTTTTTGGACGTCACAAGGGCTAAACGGAAATGTTTGCTTTCAGATAAACCTATGGAATGGAGAGTGTGTGCCTAAAAGCAGAACAGCTTGATAATGTGATGTAAGATAATTGTAAAAACTCATCAGTTTAGATAAAGCTTCAGGTATGTGGTGAAGTTTTGCTTCTGCTTACCCAACGAGGATAAATGTGTGCGTTCATTACAGAGCGTCAAATTCATGTCTGTAGCCACTCCTTTCTTTGCTGTCAAGTTGGAAGTGATGTGTTAGGTAGGTACACTTCTGTCACCTAGTAACATTAATCAGACTTTTGAATCAAACTGAGCTGGAATGGGCAGTTTGGACCAAGATCAGGGGGACAAAGTCTTTCTGGATATCCCGGTGTTCTCCAGGACCCTGGAGGTATTCCTTTGTTAGGAAGCATTTGGAAAGCAAGTGTCTTCCTCGGTGACAGAAGTTGAGTTCAAACTCGAGCTTTGGCAAAGCTTTTGGAGGTGCAAATACCACGATGAAAGATTTCTCTCTCCAAATTGCCCACCTGGGTTGCAGTTAAAAGTGTGTCTCACTACCGTAGTGAATCAGTGGATCATTAGTGCCATATTCACACCCTGAATGAAGCAGTCTCCAAATTACTGCCTATGTCAATGGTTCAAACCATAGCAGTAGTGTTAAATAAATGGATATTTACATATCTAACAAGAAACACAAAAGATAGGTACTGGTAAGGTTGAACTGTGTTCTGGTTACTTTCCAGAGGCGCTTGTTAGTGAAGAAGCTTATGCTCAAATTTTTGTTCTTGACAAAATAGAGCAGATAGGTGTATTATTCCTGTCTGCTTACTGGCAGCAATTAAATTTTAGTTTTTAATTACTGGGAATTTGTGTACATTCTGACATCCATACACAGCAGCCATCAAGCAGTGCTTCTTATTTTCTTGCCTTCTTTTGTAAGCACTCATACCCAGGAAGAATAAAGGGAAAAATAAAACTAACCTTCATTACAACTCTTTGAGACTGGGAAGGGTATAATGAGCAGCAGTGTGCTGATATGTTTTTATAAATATTAGTTTACTGCATACCACAACAGAGAGCAAATACATGCAATTACTTGCAAATTTCTTCAGTGTTTGTACTTATAAATCTCTGCCTAAATCTTCCCAGCTGGGAGTTAGGGTAGTCTTTCTGCTGTGGAAGCAGGCCTTTGTTCTCATGTTCAGCTTCGGCTCAGTCTGGAATAATTCAGAAACGTATTAGATAGATTTCTGCTCCCAAAAGGCATAATGAAATAACCTTCACTCCCAGCCTTAGGGAAATAAGCACACAATCACAGTTTGGGCAGATTTCTCGATTAAACAAAGAACTAACTGTGCACAAATTGCTCCATAACAATTTGTAAAGAGTACACTTTATAAATTTCTTGCAGATGTAAAGCTGATAGTTTTTTAATCAGAATGACAGGGCAGTTAAAGTCAAAATGTCTTCAACGTTTTCCCATTGCTCTATAATTACTATCAGAAATATTTAGATTTAAATGGAATTGCTAACACATCCTGGGTTACTTTTAATTTGTTTTTGGGAGTCAATGAAATGCGATGTCAAACCAAAGCTAAAATCTCCATTTAATATATACGGTGAACTTAATCCATCTGGAATGGGTTCAGGATAACTTTGTGCTGTCAATTTTTATTTTGTTTAATTTCATATGGTGTTCAGCAAAGGAATGAGAAGTTATTGCACTTAATGTTGTTGTGACTTAAGGTGTTCTCTGGTCAAATTATTCAATAAATCAAAATCAGGCTGCGGTTGTAGCTGTTAAATGTTGTTTAGAATAGGACATTTAGGAGATTTTTAGCAGCTTTCTATTGATTGAACAAGACGCACGTGTCATGCAAAAAGCATGCAGTATTTTGATGAATTAGATGGCAAGTCTAGGGGCCCAGTAAACAGAACTTCTTCTTTTATTGGCCTTTGTCTTGAAATGGAGGGCTCCTGTTGTAAAAGAAAATACCACTCAAGTATCATTCTGATGCCCTATTGCTTGTCTGCAACCCATAATCTCATCCTCTGAAATCTTTCCAACATTTAAAAAATTGTACCTGTTTTCTAAAGATTAGTTTGCCACTGATTACCCTGTCCTTTGGCTAATTAACTGATTCTAAGTCCTGCTGTCACCTAAATTTTCAAGGATATTGTTGCTGTTTGTGGAAATTGGTAGAGAATCCCAGAATGCCCTTTCCATGAAATGTCATGACAGCTTCTTGGTGGGTGTCTGCATCTCTGGCCCTGCTTCTCTTTTTGCTCCATATAGATTCCAGAGCTGAAATCAGCAGAGCTGCAGTCCTGTAACAGAAAGCAGGACCAGTCCCCCTCTGCTTCAAATGTCATCTGCTAAAGAGGAACTGCTGCATATGTATCTGCACAGCTATCAGCAGATGCCAATAGCTCCTATTTCTACAAGCTTGATGTTCAATTTCAGCTTAAACAGGTCTGATTTAAAAAAGAAAAGGAAAAAGAAAAAACAAATGAGCATTTTTCTCAAAACATCTGCAACTCCTTGCCATGAAGTGTGCTGCTCTTCAAAAACAGCATTGCTTGAGTAATACACAGACTGCTGCTGAACTGACTTCAGGACGCTGAAGGTGTCAGTGCAAGCTGGAGAGATGCTCCTGCAAAGCTGTGAACGAGCCTGCAGGATCCTTGGTGTCCTCCCCAAAAGCATCATCTTCTGCGAAGTCCTGTGTAATTTCCTGTGCTGTCAGTAAGTTACGAATTGGGAATGTCATGGTTTGGAGGCTCTGCAGTGTTTTAACCTTAATGGCTATTGTACTGGCCCAGCTGGCCTGACATTGCCTATCACTTTCAAAGGAAATGTGAGAGGCACAAGCAGGAAGCATGAAATCTCTTCCTGGATGCACTTAATAGCAGAATTGGAAATTGAAGTTGTGCAAGCTTAGCTGTGGTTTGGGTGCATGTTATAAACGGGGGAGACAAGAATACATACATAAATTGTTGCTGAATGCTGCTCTCAGTACACATCTGCATGTGTGTTTACTCTGTACACCTGGACTGGTGTCTAACCTTGTATGTAAAAAGGAACAGAAAAATGCTAACATGGTTTCGGGAGGGAGGAGTGCTAGGGCTGCCTTGCTACTCACTGTGAAAGGAAACAGCAAAATGGTAACTGGCATCTTGAGCTACAGAGGAAAGAGACGCGACTGCATTTACTTGAGAATTCATCTTATCTTTTACTCTGCCTCATGTTTGACAGGACCTTCTGACAGCTTTTACCCATCAAGCAGATATATAACACTGCTCAAACTACCTATATTCTGATAGCTGAACCCTGTGTTTGGAAATGAACTTCACGGTTACAGTGGACATTTAATTAAATACGGTGCCGTTCTGCCAGTACAGTCTAGCAATTGCTTGAGGTGCTCTGCTTTTACGCCAGAGAATCTGCAGTGGCATGTTGAGCAGGAAGGCCCCAGCTTGGTTTTCTTTTAAACTTGCATTTAAATGTGCACTAGATACACATTCATCACTTTAATCTAAACTCTACTGTAAATTAACATGTATAGCCTCTGAGATCATACACTTTCACAGAAGTACTCTAATGAAACTTGGCAGCTTTCACCCAGTAACATCATTTGTTCCATTCACTAGCAAAAGCAGACCTCAAACAAGTCAAAACTGTTTTCAGTAATGAGTTCCATTATTTTTCTTTATGTTTTTGGAGTCTCAAAAGCCTCCTGTCCTGTGTCTTTATTTTACAATAAGTCAAAAAACACGACAAGCCTGCAGCTGTATCAAAGGAAAGCTTTTACGTGTAAGATCCTGAGATGTTTGTCATTTACAGTAACCAAGTGTGGGACTTCAATTAGCGTGAGTGACTTGTCAGTAAGGAAGCTTTCTTCTCTGAACTGGTACATTAGTTGCTTGATGTTCGCAGATGCTACTACAGTGTTAAATTGCCTGTCATGTGGATGATTCAGTTGTAGTGTTTTGCATCCCTACTGATACTCACATAATGCTGACATGAAAGCCAGATGCTGAAGTAAGTTCATAAATACGTGTATAAAGGTTTTGTTTGAATTACATATTTCTGTTGACCTCATATGGAAGTGCATGTAATTTATCATAGAAACACCACTGAGGCATGGATGGTGAGTGAGTTGGTCACAACCATATGTTATCATCGGGAAATGAAGTGATTGCTCACTTTTGGGGTGGAAAGTGGGGTTAAACTTGACATTCTGTCTTTCTCCTCTGTAGGAGAAACCCAGCATAATTCAGCTTTGGCCATCTTAACTTATGAAAAATAAAAAAAAAAAAAAGAAAAAGAAAATGTTGTAGGAAAGACCCATTTGTGCTGCCTAAAAATGAGCATATTTGGGGAAGTTACAGTAGAATTTCCATGCAGTTTGCCTGCTGTTTGAGCTATGACATCTGGTGTGGTTACTGCAGCCCATCATCCTGTTTAAATGGTGTGTGACCCACCTTTCAGGAACAAATCATTCCTTTGCAGAGCAGAGGCTTCAGTCCAGAGAGTTCAGAGTTCAGTCTCTCAGCTCAGAGCTCTGACTTGAGCTTAGAATGTGGTGGCAAAAGATGGAGAGAAAATGGCCTGCTTCACTGTAACTTGAGCTGCTTTGTTTAAACAGGTTTAACGTTTCTGCTAAAGAGGGTTTTTAAATGCTTTAAATTCATCCTGTACCTAACTGTGGTGCTTAATCGTGTAGATACACTAATAAATAAGAGATACTTGAAAGTTATGGACTTCCGTATTTTCAGGCAAGTTTCTTTCTTTTGTTCTGGTGGCTACATATCCTGGCTGTGAGTCTGAGAACTGCAGTGGCAAGAAAGTCTATTGTAGTATAAATGTCTTGAAAATTATTGCTTGATTCAGCAGGTGATTTGATGACCCCCTGAAGTTCTCCACAGAAGCCAGTGCTGGTCTGCAAGTCATTGGTAGGTCAGTTGATATCTTTCACTGCATCTATATGGATTAGCTGAGCAAACCGTGTCTTCTGGATCTATTCTGATGAGTTCTCCAGTTCCACGTGTTTGGAAGCAGGATCAAAGAGGAAAGAATTTGTCTTAATAACATAACTTTTATTTATTAAGTACTTCTTTACGTGTATGTAAGTTCTTAAGTAATCAAGAAAAAGCCAGAGAACATTAGTAGAACTATACTGCTGTGATACTGGATTTATAACGTGCTTGGCATTCCCACCAGTTGCCTGATAGAGTGGTATTACAGACCCACTAAAAGGGAAGGAGATACGAAACCTCTCAGGCAAAAGTGTCTTTCTGATAGCAGAAGAATGAGAAATGTCCGTTCCACTTTCCAGCTATTCTAGGCTTGGATTGCTTCTTTTCCTATTAATTTTTTGTTGGCTTCTGCACACTTTGTACTTTATTTCTGTCAGACCTTCTTCCTTCTTGTTTCATACAATGCCTGTGCAGCATTCTTAGATATTGATTAATGGGAACCATGGCTCAGAACACCTGTATACAACAAGTCTTTAATTTAACAGTGGATACACTTGGGGGCAGAGATCTCATGTACCTCATTCCTGATGGTCAAGTTTAAACAGCAGTCTCTTATATTCAGTGCCCACCATGTAGTGCAAAAGTAATAATTTGATAATATTTGAGCATCTGCTGTCAGCTGCTTTTGGCTTAGCTCAGCACTATCTCAAGGGTTCTATTGGTATGTCACTATATTTTTTCTTTACTCGCTGTGATCCATTATCCAGAGGTAGCTCCCTCCTCTGTTTGTGCAAGAAGCAGAAGGTGTCCCTTGTCTTTTATGTGGCTCTACATATGCTTAGGTGTTTCGTCATGGAATTTTGAACCGGCTTCCTGAGGTGGCTGTATTTCAGCTGCCCTTGTTTCTGTTGCTCTGTACATGTACGTATATATCTTGTTTGGCAGAGCTTACATTACCAGGTCCAAATACATATTTTTCTCCTTTTTTTTCTCCTTATAGAGAAGAGTACTGTTGGAAGATCAAAGCTAAAAATTGAGATGAGGGGAATGAGAGGAGAGCAAGCTTGGTGACTGGTGTAAAGTGTTACCATGGGTTTCCTATTAGCTGGAAAAGCCCAGAGAGCAGCCCACAGCACATAGGCACCTTTATTAAGATGGACTGACTTGGTCCTGTGTGCCCTTTAGTCTTTGGCTTTCTGGGCATTGTATTAAAAATACCTTAGTGGAAACACTAACCGTTTGAATGGGTAAACTTAGATATGAGTCTTCTTATCCAAGTACTTAGTCTAAGACACATGTAAAGCAGATGTAAGCAGCATTCGGGTAACAGAATACTCATCCAAAGGATGAAAATGTGACAGCAGTGTATATAAGCTGTCCTCCCACTCAGTGATTCACATTCTGCATGACTGAGGTTTCTTGTGGAGAACTTTTTCTATCTATTTCTTATATTATTACCTATAAGCAATGAGCGATTCATCTGTCTTTAGGGTTTCATTTCACTAAGTGTCCTTCCTGGGGGAATGGCCTTAAGTTGCACCGGGGGGGCATCAGGTTGGATATTGGGAAAAACTTACCCAGGGGAGTGGTCAGGTACTGGAACAGACTGCCCAGGGGGGTGGTTGAGTCTCCATCCCTGGAAGTGTTCAGGAAATGTGTGGATGTGATACTGAGGATCATGGTTTACTGGGCAACATTGGTGGTAGGAGGGTGGTTGGACTAGATGATCTTAGAAGTCTCTTCCAAATGTAATGACTCTATGTGCTATGGTTTAAACTCTAGCAGATCATTATTTTGCGTTGTTTTCAACACTTATTTTCAGTCCTTTTCTGTACTTCTAATAAAAAAGCCTGAATAATTTCCATCCACAGGCTGGACATTTGCTATGGCTGTGCTTGCTTCTGCTACACACACAGCCGTAATTCCTGTTGCCTCTTGCAGGGTCATGCTGCTGGCATTTTGCAAGCTCCTTCTTGGAAGGTTGCTCCTGCTTGTCCCAACAGATCTGAGACTTGCTCCTGTGCTACTTTGTGATTGTTTTGTTTTCCCTCTAGAAATCCAGTTCTAATCTGGCCTTGTCTCGTCTGCTGGCTGGCAAATTCTCACTGTTTTTGTAAACGTTAATTATGGGGTGTTTTTTGGAGCATTTGATATTCCCCTCCAAATCTGCATATTTAACTCATCTGTCTGAAAACATCAGGAAATGAATGTAAATCCTTTCCCCCTTAGGAAATTTTATAACTACTGGTATCTCTTAGAATTTTCTTAAGTTTCTGTAGTCTTTCTGCAATACAGTTTTGTTCTTGCGTTTCTTCACACAGTCATCAACTGTGAAACATACCTAATTCTTCTGATCCAGCAGTAGTAAACTTTGGTCATAAAGATGTGTCATGGTGCTTGTGGCATGCCTGTGGGTCAGTGCTTAGGAGATGAGCCCTGTGCCATGATGAGCATTCGGATAGGATCTGCTTGCAGTTGGGAATTTGAACACGAGGCTCATCAGACAGCTCTCCTGTGGTAGCTAAATCAGAAAAAAATCATCAACAGCAGAAGTGACCCGTGTTAAGTCTTGCAAAGTAGTGAAGCCCACCACTGAGTAGCAACATCTACTGAAGGTATTGACACAGATAGAGAGGTGCAAAGCCTTAAGAGAATGCAATAAGAATGTGGTAAAAGGCATAATGTGTACTAGACCCAGTAGGTGAACAAAAACTGTGGAAATGATACAGAAATAATAAGGAATTGATAGGGAAAAAAGAAAAGCTCTTAAAAGAAACATTCTTTGAACTTGGAAATGAGAGCAGAGGTTACATTCAGTAAGGAACAGCTTTCAGATGCACAGAGGCTGCAGTCTGTATGAACCTGGTGAAGTGACTGGTTTACCTGTAGCCCCATGTAACTGTAATGGTGTTTTTCTCAGTAAAATATCCATTTAATTTTAGAAGCGTGGAATCCTCTAAGACTAGCTGGCATCACCTTTTAGAATATATCACAATACAGCTGGTTAGCATGGAAAATCTGATACTGTGAGTTGGCATGAAACAGATTTATGCTGAACAGAAAATAGGAGTCATTTTATTGGTGAATGATGGACAGCACGTATGTCATACCCTAGGTAAGTTTGCACAGCCTACCATATCCATCTGTACTAATGATACTGCTTATATGTATTTAAAACAGACAAACAAAAACAAACGATGCCAGAAATATCAGTAGCTATCAGGGGACTAAACATTTATTTGTTTCTAAGTAAGCTTGCTAGAAGAATTTTTGTTTTTCTTTTTCCTTCCTATGTCTGTACTCTTCCTTGAATATAAAAATAATTCGTGCAAGGTAGCAGGGCAGTAACAGAATATACAGCCTATTATGAAGGGTAAAATATTTGAAAAAAAACAAATTATTTGTAAGAAATTCAAATGCTGAAGGAGTGATTGGAGAGTTGCAAGAAGGATTTTGTTTGCACTGTGTGGCAGTTCTTGGGTTCTGTCAGCCAAGCCAAGGTGACAAGTTGTTGATGCAAAAGGCTCTGCAGGAATGTTAAATGGTTATAGTTATTTAATACTCACACTCTATTAAGTTACAGACTCTTTATGTAAATCTTTGAAATGCTTTTCAAGCATGCACTAGTTTGCAAGACTGCAGGCTGCCCTTTTACAGGTGAGCCTCAAGGTCTTACTTAAATCCTCTAATGGAGTGGAGCTGGGGAAGTTATCCAGGGGTTTCTGCACTGACAGATCTCTGCTTTTCTGTTGTGGTGTAGGATTGGTCTCCTCTAGGTTGACTAACTGTGGAGATCACTGGCTGGTGAACAGAAGTCCCCTTTTACCCATGATTACTGAGAATTGCTCATTTTGACAGCCTTGTACAAGACTTCCTACGTGAAAACTAAACAAATAGCTCCTGGAGCCCCACTGGGCAATCTGGCAACTTTTCTGCAGGTTAGAGGAAACCTAAAACCCCTTCATTTCAGGGAAAAAGGCTGAATTACAGTTTGTTTTTGGTGTTCACTCCAAGTAAGTGCCATTCATTTATTTTCCTATCATGTTACAGGATTTACAGTTTTTTCCAAACACTTCCTAATGGCTTGTGTTAGCAAAGAAAATTAATTATCATTACTTCAGTGTTTCAGTAATATATAAAACACATATTTATTTGGAAACTGGAGGTGAAAGTTCACTCTTCATGAAGTCAAAGGCAATTCCTCCATGCACACGCATGCATGTTCAGTTTAGGGAATGATGTCCTTTGGGAATCTCTAACCTTAACCTCTGCTGAGGAGCCTAACTTTAGGTCCTTCTCTATGTGTCGTAGCTCTAATAATTGCATACTGCACTATCTTGAGTTTGGTCACTCCTTTGTTCTGTGAAGTATTCTGAATGGTTTTGCTTGCTTTGTTTGCAGCTAACTTTCAAGCTGCAGTACTCTGTTTTATGTTACATGATTATTTCAGCTTACAGCGTCTCCACCACACAGTTCACCTACTTTATAATTAAGAGACATCTGTAATGAAAAACTAGATCCAAACGATGAAAGACAAGGGCAAGACTTGATCATGCATCTAGGGAGAAAACAGCAACAAACCAAACCTCGTGATATTGGAGCTCTTTCTTTTTTTTTCATCTCTGAAGTTCATTCTTTTTGCCATCAGATATTCTCTCCTAACTTGTCTTGCCAGCAATGAAGTAGAATATTTATACTTTGAGTATACTCAGGAAAAACTGGAATTTTTACAGCACCTGTGAAATTGCCTCTTAGACCCCTCCTAGCACCCCTTGTTGTTCCCTTTACACTGTAAGAAGAATATGTTAGCTTGGCAGAAATCAGTATGAGAATTCAAGACAGTTAAGATACATTAGAGCCTTCTATACTCATAAATTCAGACTTATTCACTTAATGGCCGCATTTTTTATGAATAGATACTTGCTGTATAAAAGTGGAATACATTCAGCCCAGGATGAAAAATAGCTTTGTTAAAAGCGAACCAGTCAGGCTGCTAGAAAATACCCATAATACTAGGAAAATATCGAATGATGTGACAGCAGTGGCACATTTTTGAAGCATGACCAAATAACATATCGCTCTGAGCATTTCCCTACCCTCTTGTTGTTTTTCCCCCCTGGAACTCGGAGGAAATGGATACTACACACCCACCCATTCACAAAAATCCTGGCTGCAAGCCAGCTTCCCTCTCTCTCTTCATCTAATGTTCCAAGCTCCGGTCTCCTTTCCCCATCTCCTTTCTTACTCTTCTTTGCAGTTGCTGCCTGCCAGATTTGTACCTATTTCAGCAGCAAATGAGCTCTGTAAGGCCCTCCCAGAGGGGTCTCCTCATATTGCTCATTATCCGTACAGATCTTTATCCTCAGCGCTTCCAAAAACTTGCACTTATGCAGGCCTCTTGCTTATTGGAGAATTTCTTTTTCGTTTTAGCTGTTACTTTATTTCCTGATTCTCCATTGAATTCTCCATGTTCTTTTCTGTCATTTTAAAGTGTCTGTATTGGCATAGACTGCTGCCAGCAAGTGGGGAAAAAGAGTTAAGAAGTCCTTGCAGACATCCGTACAACAGATCTTTGCCAATACTTCTTCCCCACCTGGTTTGGCAGCAATAGGAATACCTGTTGTGGCAGCAGTGGCTCCTTAGCCTTTCCAGATGCCCTAGCTGGAGCAGTCTGGCAGGGTTTAAGTGCAATGCAACGTGCATCTGTGCCAGTACCTGGTGGCTTGGGGCTGAAGCTGTCAAGTGAAAAACAGTGTGTACTGAATTGTCCCCATAGTGATTCTCAACTGCTTGGGCAATGTGGATTTTGGATTAAGTCCAAACTCTGATTTTTTTTTCCATGTTGGAGTTAACACCGCATGAAGAGGCACTGGGGTATTAAATAGAGAACATTGGCTGGAAAAGCTCTTCCCAGCAGACACCTCTGTATTTTATTTGATTGGCTGGAAACTCCCTGGCCTGCTTTAGTCTTCAGTCTGCTAAGGGATGGGAAGGTTTGAGCCACTGTACGAGGGTAGATGTGTCCGTATATGTCAAAGAATGCCTAACACAGCAGCACCCTGCTCTAGGTGCTGGCTCTGTTTGTGACTGCTGGAAGTGCTGAAGAACTGTCATTTAAGCATTAGTTTTGCATCCCGCCATGAACAGGCTTGTTCCCGGCCACTCTTAGGTGCTGGGGTCAGCACAGAGCCCGTGAGCCCATCGCAGCTGGTGTAGCTGTGGTGGGTGCTGGTGCTTGTGCCCAGCAGTGCCCCACCATCTCTGATGCTGTTGCCAAGAGTTGAGGGTGCTGTGCAGGCTGCTTCAGCTGCAGCCTTGCTGCCTGGGTAAATGAGCCAGGGCTTTAGCTGTGATGCCAAAGTTAACGTTAGCAGGGCTGCGCTGTTGTATCTTTTGTCTTTGCCATTTCTGGGCTGAGGGGAGCACACCAGGTCTTTGTCGTGTGGCTTACATATGGATGACTTAGCTCCTGATTCTCAGGAAGGCTTCACCACCTAGTGAGGTCTGCATGCGCTGGTTTTACCTCCCACATGCAGATAAAGCCTTGTTAGGCTTCTGCATGCAAGTAATGGGTGCACCTGGTTCTTACAGAAGGGCTTTCCTTAAAGAAGTGCACGCATAGAATTGCACTGGACCAACACAGAACAACCTTGTCAAGTTCCTTCTCCTGACTGGCCTCCATCAGGCTCCCAAAACGTGAATCACATTTAGAGACTGCTTTATGCCTTGATGGGCTCGTGTAAGTATGATGAGCAAACTGGTTCTGAATCAGATATTGCAATCTTAGTGTACCTACAGCTGGTCTGCGGTGCAAATCCTGTATGCCCCGTTAACATAGCTCTTGTTCCAGTGTCGTCATCACACCCCTCCTCACTCTTCAGCTCAGCACCAGGGAGCAAGGAGCTTCCCTGTGTTCAGGGTGCAGATCAACTATGCTCATGTGCACGGGAGAAACATCATCTGCCCATGAGCCCAGTTAAGACAGAACACAATTGTGGATTCCTTCCAGCCCCCTCCACTCGCCCATTATTCTCTTCTTGGGAAGGGAGAAAGGAAAGAGCTCAGGAGTGTTGTTTTCTTTCTGAGCTCGTGTCTGAAAAGGAGACTCTCTGTTGAATCTTTTCTTTTTTTTTCCAAAAAAACAAGTTGTACACCAAATTTGTAATCAGGTACAAATCAGAATGAATGCCAGAAGCAAATGGAACTTTCCATCTTGACAACTGCTTTCCCACCTGGCCAAACAGTCCATACATGTGCCTGACATGACAGTCCTCCCTGAGCCACCCTGGAGGGCTCACCTAGTGTTCAGATTCTCAGCTCCATTCATTCCTGGTTGTTGATGCCCCGCTTTGACCTTCCCCAAATCTTTCAGATGAGTGGGCAGAAAAGGCATCTACCTCTTGTCCTGGGGATTTACAAGAGCTGCTCCGGAAATAATGCTTCCTCTTTTACTACATTTTGCCCATGGCATCACTGGCACATGTTGCTGTATGGCAGTAGAGACTGAATCTTCCCAATAATATTCTGTTACATTTTGCTGCTGTGCAATCGGTGCGAACACTGCGAAGCAGGAGGCGGTACATTTTAGTGACAGTGGGTAACCTCTGCTGGTGCAGAGCTTTAGGAGTGTGGTATACAGGCTTTTGTCCATAGCTTACAAAAATGCATAGCTAATGGTTGTGACTATGTTGAAAAATAGTGTTTATTATTTGTGAGAATTTGCTCTATCAAATGGTGTTATTGTGCTCTTTGTATGTGTTATAGTTTCCATGGAAATAAATGGGAGGCATTACTTTCACGCTGACCTACAAACGTGCTACTTGTCTCTGAATTGAAGCTTGTAGCTTGAGTGTAATGATAAGTGGTTTCTCAGATTTCAGTCAGAACAAATCAGACTTGTTTGTGGAGGAGATAGTAGTTGCTGTTCCTCTTGAAACATCTTCTTTTGGTCTTAGCTTTTAATGTACCTCATCATAGAGTTGTTCACTGTGTTGCAGTTGTAGGTTAATTGTTGGAGATTGTCTGCATCATTGCTTATCCCCACATTCTAACCATGATATATTAATGAATCTATAGGCATACTAACAAGAGTTTTCTTGGAAGACCTGATGTAAGCAGGGACCTCCAGCAGAATACCCTTGTCTCCACTGCCAACCCTTAAATGAGGTCTGGGAAGGAGTAGATCGTGACTCCACCCCTTCTGGTTACTCAGGTACACTGTGTGCAGCTGAGCTGCCCTGGGTTGGCCCTGCCTTTCCACCAGGTGCTCAATCACTGTTTCAAGCTGTGACTTAGCATTTCTGCTGCAACTGTAAACATCAGCAAAGTGTTGCCATCTTGTTTGGACCAATGAGAATGTGTCACCAAGAGGAATCTAAGAACACAGGCTACTGTTGATGCTGCTCATTCACATTCTGCTGTCAAGAGGGCTGCTGAACTCCAGTCTATTGAGGGCTACCCTGGGCTTGGGCATCAAGTAAGAGGTCATTTTCTTTAGAGATATCACTCAGGTTCAGTGCTTGAAAAATGCAAGTCAAGGCAGTGTGGAATTAAAACAGAGACCTGAATTTCTTCACTAAATGCATTGTGTATATTTCAGTCTTTAAGAGTACATTCATAAGAGGTTAACTTAAGTTGTCCTGTTTAGATCAGTTGAAGTGTTCGTTGCTGCAGTATGGGTAGATAAAATGAAGCTAATTACAGACTACTCAAATGAAGAAAACAGCCAAATAGTACTTGCTGAGAAGTTTGGAATGATGGGATTTTCCTGTGTTGCTGGGATTCTTTGCCATATCTAGAGAATGGGAAAGTTCCTTACCTCAGGACTGGCTCTTGAAAGAACTTGTCTGTTCTGAATTTGCAGGGAAAGCCTGTTGGTTGAATTCTGGGGTGAAATTTAGATTAATTCTGGCACCTTAAGCCACCAACTCACGAAACTGTGTGCTGTTCAGTCAGGGGTAACTTCTCGTGGAAGCTGTGATCACACTGAGAAACAAAGTTCAGGATGTGCCAGTTAAATACCCAGTCAGGGCAGTGCATCTCCTCATCATGTCAGCTCATCAAACAGAAGGAAGAATATGGACATGTAAACCATTATTTGGCTCCCAGTAATATACGGAATAAGTACGTGAAGAAAAAAAGGAATTGGTGCTGGTGTTGTCAGTTCCATCTTGAGCAGCTTACTGTTTTTTCTCCCTGCTTTGAAGACAATGAATAGCCAATTTTCATCCTTGCTGAATGTGCCAAGGAGCAAAAAACTGCAGCAGAGGGCTGGCTACAAGGTTGTAAAAAAGTTATACAGAAGTGGTTTGTTTCAAGTTGAAGATTGGGGAACGACGTAATAAAAAATAAATTGTTTTTCTCCTTTTTGTATTAGAAAAGCCTCAGGCCAGAAACATCCTGAAAGAAATTGATTTTTTTTCTTTTTTACCCTTCTGAATGGATCAGTGTGGTTTGAAAAAATCGTATTGTTTGAATGTAACCCACAAGAACGGCGGGGCTTGGACTCCTATTTTCAGTATGAGTAACTATCAGCAAACTTGGTATGCTGGAAATCCCCAACCCCTGGCACCTAATGGTTAATATAATCAGCTCTTCAAGAACTGGTTTACGAGATATTTTAGTTCTATTAGCTCAGCTCATGTTATCAGTTGTAATAATAATAGTAAATTTATTGCTTATATTATCATAGCCACTCAAAGGTTTGGATAAGACTGTTGTTTTCTTTAGTTCATGCTGCAACTTAGGGTTTTTTTATTCCCACTTTAAACCTAAATTCAGCCATCCTACCAAAGCATTCAGAAAGGATCTTTCTGCCTTGTATCTTTTAATAAACAATCTTCATGAATACAGATCATAGCCTTAAAGCACACTGTAGAGGAAAACTGAACAGAGAGGACAAATGCTACCTTTTATAAAGGAAACATAACAATAATAATAATAAAAAAAAAGGCAGTTGTTACCAAATTCTGGTATTGACTTGTGAAAAATAAAAAATAAAAAATAAGGGTGACCACAGTTAAAACCTGTAGATTTTGATGCCAGCAGATACTGGAAAAAATACATACTGTCTTGTCATCCACAAGTAGTTAAGTGTTCAAAATCATTGCTTTTTGCATGTCAGCATGCAAAACACAAGCATGCTTGTTTGGAGATCCTGCACCAGCATGTGTGCTCATGTGTGCTTCTGTTGGATCTCACAGGTTTTGAAACTTGGGATTTTCTCATTTTCCAGCTTTCCTCTGCAGCTGCAGCAGCTGTAAGCATGTGTGCTCTTTTTTTGTGCATGTGTTTTTTTTTGTTTTTTTTTTTTAAAGAAGGCTGAGGTTCTTTTTGTGACATGACTAAAAAGTCTGGAACTTTTATAAACAAAACAAAAACAAAACCAAAACTGAAAAGAAGAGCAAGATTCATGATAAAATCACAAAGATGATTTAGTCGCTGTGTTGACTCCACTGAAATGAATGACAAAACTTTGACTAAGTGGAACCTGAATTTCACTCTGAATATGAGGAAAACTGAAAATTATGTTTTGAGTCACTACAAAGTTAAATTTACAGTTTGAGCATCCTAACCTTCATGTTCATACTTTATAATACTTGACTCCCCTTAATAGTAATCTTATCTGTCCCTCTGCTCTTCATGTGATAGTTTGAATAACTTGAGCATTCTCTTGGTTTATGAAGCCTGAACTTCCAGTTTAGTACTGTTAGTCCCTTCTGACAAACTTCCTGAAAGGTTTTTTAGATTTTTGGTTGCTTCTTTTTGTCTGAGAGTTGGATTCAAGTGTGCATGGGTAGTTGATAATTTATTTTTTGAGGCTGTGATGAAGTTCTGGGCTTTACCACTGATGCCAAGGGGATGCTGTCCCTCAGCTTGCCACGATTGCTCCAAAGAGGATGGTGGTGATGACAGTGAGGAGAGCTCTGGTACTTACATAGTCATAGAACCATAGAATATCCCCAGTTGGAAAGGACCCACAGGGATCATCATTGAGCCCAACTCCTCCAAGCAGTACTAACTAAAGCCATATGTACTTGTGTTTCACTCAAACACGCAGATGCCCGTATTTTGGTTAAAACTGCTCAGTTTGCAGTGGAAAGCAGCAAGGAGCAGCGGCAAACTCTGAAATGCTTTGTCCTCCTTGTAGCATGCCCTGCTTGGTGGTGAGCACGAGGCCTGCGTGCCCAACAGGTCTCATGGCTGTGTAGAGAAGGGCAGCCTCCTGGCACTGCCTGCTGCTCGCCTGCCTTTTTCTGCCTCCTCCTTTTGGTCTTGCCTCTTGGAGCTGAGAGTATGATGCGATGAGCTCTTGAGGCATTCCAAACTCCATATGCATTTTGTCCAGAAAGTAACTGCTTACTACTTTGTCTAGTGAAGAGTTTTGTTGATGATGCAGCTCTCTCCTGCCTATAAGTCTCTGCTCTGGCCAGTTTAACAACTGGGTTAAATACTGTTGGCAGTGCAGTAACCTTTCCATTGCTAAGGATAAGATTTGCTTCCCTGTGCAGAGCCAAATATGTCAAAGTACGGTACCAAAGCAGCATCGTTTTTCCAGTTTAACAGGTTTAGCTTATATTATTGGATTACCACTGAGTTTATTGTTTCATTACTCAACGAGGGATGGCAATGAACATTTTGGTTTTTCTCTCTTTGCCCGTGCAGTGGCACTGACAGTCATGGGAGCTTTCAGCCCTGCAGATAATCTTTCCAGGGTTATCAGTTACTTACAAACAGACGTGTGAAGTATTTGTGCAAAAGCTTTGAAGTGGAGTTCCACATGGATGCTGCTGGGGCTACTGGCCAGGCACTGTTGACACAGAGGCAGAGGATTTCTCTGCCCGGTGCAGTTCCCCTCAAGTGCTAGTATTCTGTGGCTAAACTGTTTGCCTTTCTAATGAAGTGAACTGTTTGTTTGAAATATGTGGTAGAAGGTATTTAAACAGAGACTAAAGTAAACTGTTGGGCTGTTCAAATAAGCCATGCATATCTGGTTTGTGAAGTGAAGGAAAACAATTTGGCTGCAGCTTGCCTGTGGGAAGGGCAGTTAGGGGCTGTTTAAATAATGAGCTGGGCCAAGCGGATGTTGCTGCAGCCTCTCGCAGGCCTGTTACGATAGCTGCTACTATTGCAGGCATGCCTTGCAACGCTGCCTTGATGGAGAATTTGAAATTATTGTCATTATTTAAAATGGGGATTTATTCATTAGCTGTGAAGACTTGGGTACATTTTTATTTGATTAAAACCATCCCAATTAGACAATGGACTGTTGAGAGCCAACATATGCTATTGCCTTTATAACGTCATTAGTAACCCAGAGTCCCCACTTTGAAATAAGATCGTACCCAAGTACGCAGACATCTGTTTCTGCCTAGCCAGATGGAGGTCAGAAGCATAACTTAAACTGCTAATCCTCATTGTGGAGTGGGGAACAGGCATCAGAGGAAGATAGTAACAAATGAACTTGGATCCTGCTTCTGGCAAGGCGTGAGGTATCGATGGCTGATACAATGCTTGGAACATGCCCTGCAGAGATCTTGTAGTAAGTTGCTGCCTAACCACAAGCATGAGTTCAGAGAGCAGGGAATGGCTGGGAGAAGCGATACTTCTTGTGGTTACAGCTCTCGGGTTCGTCTCGGAGAATCTCACTGCTATTTCTGACTGTGCCACAGTTTTACCTAAAAGGATTGTTCGTCAACAATGACTGGCAAAACTGAGATCTTCATCACAGCAAATGCGTTTTGCCTCCTACCATAGCACAAAACAATTAGAATCAGTCGTGTGGGGAGTTCAGGAGCAGAGACTTCTAATGCTGTCCAGTAGGGACCATATGTTTCCATCCAAAAACATCATTTATTTTTTTTGAGGAAGAAGAAAGCTCCAAGTTGGTTAGGACTACAGTGCTGCATCTTCTGGCATTGTTTGCCTGTGCATTCTTCTCAGGAATAAGGTTAGTCACAGCTTTTGATTCAGCACAGAGATTAAAACAAACAGTCCTTATATTCCCAGAGAACAATAAATGTGCTAGAGTTTCCATAGGATCCAAAGAAGCAGCAATACTAGCACTAAGAGCTGGCAAACCCCTTGATGTTATGAACCAGAAAAGGACTGCTGTAGTCTCTGTCACAAACATTTAAACTTTTGACCTCCAACCTTTGTGTCAAACAGCTTTTCCATATGGAATGTCGCTATACCTCTCCTGCTGCCACTGCACTCAGTGGAGCATCAGACACCTACCTGATGAGAAACTAATGCTTAATGTGCAGGAAAAGCTCCAAGGTTGAGTAGAACTATCTCCTCCTCTTCTCTTGTGGGATAAATAAAGTCACCTGTACATTTTCCCCATGTTCCTGTAGCCAGCCTGTGTCTGAAGTTTGCACAGAAAGATGAAAGGGAGGATTGCTACTCTGAGGTCAGGGGATACACATCTTAGTTATTTTTGTTGTATGTACTTGCTGTTAGGTGTAGAACACTTTTGTGCAATGTGTTGGACCAAGATGGAACGGAAGAATTCACCTTTACAGGCTTGGAAGATCTTGCTCATGCTTCTCAGAGCTGTGGAGGTCCCTAGAAAGCAAGTGAGAAGTCTACTGGAGTATTGGTTATGCTCTAGCTGAGTATGAGAAGATGGGGTTTTATGGCTATCTCGGCTTTGGGGCCCCTGGAACATGGTAGGAGTTCACAGAGCAGGAGGGACTGTACTGCATCACCCTGGTGGTCCACCTAGCCCCATATCATTTCCATGCAGTGACCAAAAGCAGATGCCCCAGAATTTATGTAAGAATAGGGCAGGTCCTTGTTCTCCTCTTTCACTTCAAGTACCCTACGAGCTCCCAGTCATTCCTGGAATCTCCTGGTCTGTCAGTAGTTTCTTCATACTTGGACCCTTACTGCATTTTTCTTCTGTGACTTTTCCCTCTTTCCCTTGAGGCCATCTAAATCTGTAGCACCTGTAGTCTCCTGAGGCAGGTGATAGTGTGGCAGGGATTGGTGGGCTGTCTGCCTGATCCCCATTTGGCTGTCTTTCCCTTGTCTCCTAGGAGCATCCTTGGCTTCTCCTGTACTCTGTAGAGATGGAAATGAAGAGTGGTGGCCGCATCTTGACCACATGGGAGTATAGAACAGTTCTATCCCAGTCCTTTCATAATTGTGGTATTATGATCCACCTCATCTATACTTTCTCTCGTCCCTCAGAAACTAAGATGAAGAACACTGATGGCCATAGGCAGGTAATGTAACTTTATCTCCTGTTAGCCTGGTCTGGAGATTGGAGAAGAGGATGCTATTATAGTTATCTGCTAGCTCCTAAAAGCTCAGTTACAAACTAGGGCCCTATTGCAGCAAACTCTCTTCACTGAGATAGTTTTCAAAGTCTGTCCCCTTTTTTCCCGTATCCCCCCTGTTAGATACTGAAAGGCAGCTGTCAGGTCTCCCTGGAGCCTTCTCCAGGCTGAACAGCTCCAACTCTGTCAGCCTGCCCTCACAGGGGAGGTGTTTCATCCTTTGGATCACTTTTGTGTCTCTCCTCTGGACACTGCCCAGCAGGTCCATGTCTCTCCTGTACTCGAGGACTCCACATCTGGATGCAGTGCTCCATGTGAGGCTTTACCAGCACAGAGTAAAAGGACAGGATCACCTCCTTTCACCTGTTAGCTCTACTTCCATGCCCTTCATTTAGTTACCCAGCAATGCTGCTACACATGGGTGACACTTTTGCACTTAAAAGCTTGGGTTAAGCACCACTCATTTCCCAAAGCAGAAACACAGGCCAGACCTTGCCATCAGATCAATAGAGAACAAAAGAGAGGAGGGAGTTAAACTGTTGGTATACCTTTGTGAGGAACTTGCCATAAACTGAAATGCCCTGTGGTGGGGATGAGGAAACGGGGGGATCTTCACAACAGTCCTAAAAACCAGCAAAAAAGCATCTGAAGCTGTTTGGTAATACACTCATCCTGGGTGTGTTTATTAGGGAATGATTAGAAGTTGTCTGTAACGAAGAACAAACCTGAAACGATCATAAGGAAAACCCTAAAAAGATGTGTGAGGAATTAGCAGTTTTGGGCAGTTTAACTATTCTTTTCTAGGAATTAAATAATGACTACACAGAACATGGTAGTTTTAATTCTTTTTTATCTCTTATTTAGAACTTACCACCGGACTATGTCAGAGTGTTTCAGAAAGGATATCTCCATGCTAGCATTGATCAGACCGAAGCACAGACAAGGGACGTAATTTGACGAAGGCCCTGTTAAAAAAGAAGTGCCTTGTGGAACTTGACTTGAAAAACTTAACACAGATTGGCTTGAATATTGACAATCTGACATTCTCAGAAATGAGCTGAATGAGTGCTTAGGGTAGATGTCAATAGGGCAAATGAAGGGAATTTGCCTTTCCATCTTCTGTAAAGTTCTGAAATAAAAAAAAATGATGAAATACACGGGGAAAACTCTGTAAGAAGCTGAGGGGGGACATAAGGGAGCAAAGAGGAAGAAAACGACTCAAAGAGTTTAGCAGTGTCAAGAGGTAATAAGCAAAGTCTATTTCTACTTTTACTCATCTTGAGCAATGCCAGTTTCACCAGCAGTGCCCTGGAAATTGTGGGGCAGGTTGCTACCCCATCATGAAGGTACTGTCCCATAGTGAGAAAATGAAAAACAATGATATATGAGAAACTGAGTAGAAATACATACTCTGCTGGAGAGAGAATTTGTAGAAATAGGTGACTTGGATTACCAATTTCTAGGGCTGCTTCATCCTAGACGTGTCAGCCTACAGTGAAGACCTGATGCCCTAGAGTGCAGGCATGATAACTATATAGCTCTCCCAAACTGGAAGGAACCCAGAGAGCAAAATGAAATGACTGATTAATTTAGAATATGGACATAGAGATTAAAGAAGGCAATAAATGCATATTATTGAGTGGCTTGAGAGCACATCTGATAACTATCTACTCATCTGCAAGAGCTTGAAGAGTGTAAACACCACAGAAGGAGAGTAATTGCTTAGGATGGTACAGAGAGAAGCTAAATAATTATGAATATTTGGTTGAAATTTAAAAAAAAATCAATTTGAACAGCAGGGAAGAAAGTCTCACTGAGAGTTCATCTGATTGTGCATCCCATAGAATCTGCACTGTTTTAATATCTAAAAATAGACATAATTGTTCTAATTACAGTTTTCCCTCTCTAATTCTTATCGTGCCATAAATTACTCATCAAAGCTGCTGAGTATAAACTATTTCCAAGACTTTCACCCTGTGGTCTAGAACCTCAGCTGCTGGAAAGCTGTTGAGCTACAGTGATTTGCAGAATGCTGCACAGGTACCCAACGTTCAAGACCTGGCCTTTGGAATAGCGTTCAGACATGATTCTGCTGCACGGAACAGACAAATCTCAAAACTGTTATTTAAACAAGTAACTTTCTCAGATTGATTTACTCTTTGGAAGTTCTGTCAGCTTCTAAAAATGCCCCCTAAGGGTTTTTAATTACCCAGCTTTTCTTGATTTGTTCCTGCGTCTGATCAGCAGCTTATGAGGATGTGTTTGTTTCTTTCCTACGCTTCACCCTTCTTTTACTTGTCCTTAGCCACATGTATATTTGCATCTTGCACATATTTGTGATCCATATGTTAATACAGGGTACTCACATCTTCCCATGTTCAGTGCTGAGGCATACATAATGACCAAACTGCATGTTTAGCCTTTGCTTGGGGTTCAGTCCGAGTTGTGAGGTTTCTCCTTTAGCTCTCTCCCATGCAGATCAGGATTTATTTTTTCATCACCTCTTGCTTTCCTCAGTTTCCTCTTTCAACCAGTAAGCACTTTCAACTCAGTAGCTCGCTTCCAACCACAAGAATTTTCCATGTTTACAGAAATATGTATGCGTATGCATATAGGTACAAAAATATTTGCATGTATATGTACATATATACAAAAATATTTATGTGTGCATAGTCGCTTTTTGTTCAGTTATTTGCTATCCTTAGGGTATATGATCATTGTGCATACATGTAATAAAAGTGGGAAGTGTTTCTAGGCATCTGGATTAAACCACTTGACTGGGGTTGCTGAGAGTTAAATGCGGGTTAGCAGCAGAGGATACATTAATGTGCAGTCACACAAGAAGTTAGGGGGAACAACAGCAAAACAGAAGGCATGCTTCAAGGCAGAAGATAAATTATTTTTTCACTGGAGAGTCCATTCGAGGTAATGGAGGGAGGGATTTCTTTTGTCAGTTTCCTGGCAGAGGACAATTTGTCATTTTCTTGTGGAGACCACGTTATTAAGTCTGTTAAGAAACGCTGCATGGGATCCAGAGGTTATAAAAAAGATGAGCTGTGCTGTACCCACAGCCAGCTGCATTAGATGAAACGATTTTCCCTCCCAGTAATGCGGTGGTGTTGCCAGGATGTCTTGTCATTGTCTTTCTGTGGGCCAATATACCATGCCAGCTGCATGCAACTGTTGCTAATGTTCGTGAGGATTTTCTAAGGTTGCTTACAGACTGAAGCAGTGCTGTTTGCTGGATGGAAGAAGCTACTGATAGTGCATTCTGATGCACTTCCACCACTGTATAAGTAGTACATTTATTATCCCAGAAGTCTTTTCCTTTCTCCTTTCTCCTTTCTCCTTTCTCCTTTCTCCTTTCTCCTT